>NC_055685.1:32685747-32985747 GCF_017639745.1 Melanotaenia boesemani | reverse complement strand
GAATTGTTATTCCCAAGCATCCTGCTGTGCTGTTCTGTTAATACATCCCATAATTGCTTTATAAGTGCATCATAATTATTAAATAATCACACTTTCATTTGAAGGCTATATGGGCAACAAACACTGAAAACCCTAACTTAAAACCTTCCTAATAAATAATGTTTTTGTGTTTACTGACAGCTTATGCTAGGACTATACTTACAGTACCTGTCAAAAGTTTGGACACGCCAACTCCATCAATTGTTCAGATGCTTTAACACTGATCAAATGCTAAATAAAGCATTGATTTCTCAGATTCAGCATGAAATGTTTGCAGAAAAATTCCACAAGCCAGCCAAAACATGTTAAATTATCTTTTTCTTTTTCGTACAAGGGTGAGTTTATGTAATATTCCCATTGCTTGGTACAGTTTATGGACCAAGAGAAACTGTGTTCCTTTGTTTTCTGCTAGTTTTTTCTTCTGTCCTCTTCCACAAGCAGAGTCTGTTCATCTGGAGGAAGATGAAAGGATGACATTTGCTCATTGATATAAATAAATGGAGAGAGGGAGGGATGAGGCGAGGCCGTGTAGGAGGGGAGATATCCTTGGGGCAAAAGAAGGAGTAGGAGAGAGGGATGAGCCGACCACAGGAAGGAGAGGAGGTGGCGGGTGAGGGCAAGAGGGGGGTTGAAAATGAGGAGTGAAGATATGGATAGAGGAGAGCGGCGAGAAGAAAGAAAAGGGTGACAGAAGAGACAACAGGGAGGAAAAATGGAATGAAAGGGGAGAGAAAAGAAACAAAGCAGAGGGAGGAGGTGGTTATCAGGCTCGATAAAGAAATTAGAAAGAAATTTCAGGCACATATTAATACAACTATGATCAAAGAACTTGCCTGAGTATGTTTGAAATGTCTGTTTAAAAAGAAAAAGAGAAAGAAAATTGCACATTTGGTTGCTGCCTACGCACATTTGTATACGTTTGCATGCATGTCTGAGTTCATCCTTAGTATTTTTTTTCTGTTTTTATGAGCTCATTTGTCTACTTTACCTGCATGCTTATACTGCTCCTTAGACTTTGTGTGTGCACAGCCTTAAATATCAACCACCTGTGCTTGTTGAAGTACATTTATATGAAGCACCAGTTAACCTTTCTTTCCTGTCTAAAGCTATGGCATTGTGACATTTTATTAACTGTGGCAGGTGATATATTACCACACTTCGTACAGTAAGATTACATTACCCCTCTCTCCTTTCTCCTGTTATCCTTTTTTCCCACCATGCCTTCTTATCTCTCCCCTGTTCTGATGCATTTTTCCTCCTTCGCCTGCTAACTTTTCTTCCTTTGTGCCTCCTCCCTCCCCATTCTACCTCTTGCTACCTGATGGCATCCACTACAGTAATTACATTAAAGGAGACCACAAGGAAAGAGGTAAAGACCAGAAAAACACTTGGCAAAAGAAGGAGATGTCACTGGTAAGCCACTTTTTGAGAGACACAAAGAGGAGGGACATCCCCAAGAGAAACAGAGTGTGGAGAGTGACAGAGAAGAAGAATAGGACTGAAAGGTCGAAAGACAAGAAAAGTGTTTTATTGGACTTTGGGAGCATATAAAAGCTCTTTAGCTTGCAATGGAGCACCCTTTTCCAAGTAGATAGTCCCATCTGGTTACCAGTGATGGCGATGTTGCCATGGTGTCCAAGACACATGGAGGACTTTAATGATAGCACCTTCCAACACACTACTGAGTGGTGGCTGTGTGGGGGATAGAGCGAACGGGAAATTCTTTAGAGAACTGTTGCAATAATATTGGTTAGATGTGGTACTCAGTGTTCAGCTACATTATTACCTCAACAAGGGCACGGTGATGATGAGATTAGGGGTAATAATATCTTCGACTCCCACTGATAGATGAGGATGCATGACAGAATAGATGATGGGTTTGTAGAAAGGACGAACTGAGGAACCAGTGAGTGAAAAGAAAAAAATATGATGATAAATCATATAATTTTTTAACTGTAATTCACTTTTTAAACTCATTATAGTGTTTGACAAGAGAAGAGGTCACATCCATGACTAAATAGGATATTAATGGAAGATTATGTCTTTTTATGTCTCTCATGGTTAGATTATAATGGGATATCTACTCAAACACATAAGCGATCCCAACAAAAAAAATAACTCACTTCTGCCATTGTTTCTTTCTATGGAATAATAAAGCTACACAGCAAAAGCTTTATGACACATAGTTAAAAGAGTTAGATAATATTTCTCAATACAGATAAAACAGTGTCTTAATCTTTTTCCATGTTTTTCTACATTTTATGGGAATGATATCATTAATCACACCGAGCAGCTGTCTCCTTCACCAGCCAGGTGAAGTTTGGCAGGTCACCAAATTGGTTTAAATCACAGCTAAAGTGCGTAAAATCAGGCTGTGAATCATTAATCAAAACTCAAACCTTTGAAACTCAACAATGAAGATGCAAAGTGCAAAGTTGGATGACACTTGGATCTAAAATAACCCCATCAGCTGCATAGCTTGCTACGTCACACTTCTTTTTTTAATAGATTTTAATTCAAATGCTTATGTAATTTTGTGATAATTCATTCAGACACAGAGATTTATTTATTTATTTATTTATTTAATTTGTTATCAAAACACAAAAGCAGAAAAAGTCAAAAAAAAAAAAAAAAAAAAAAAAATTGTGTTTGGGCAATTATTTCTCCCCTTAAATAATACTATTTGTGTTGTACCATACATGTTTGAAAAGCCGGATTATTCATCTTTATAGTGAGGTATAGCTGGTTCACCACTGGCTCCAGAATCTCATTCCAGTATCCCTATCTGTTTATTAGGTCCCATTCAAGTACCAATCATAAAACAAGACTGAACACCAACAGAAGAGTTTTGCAGGGGATTTTTATACATTTTTGGGGAGCAATACCCACTTGTTTGGCTGTGTTGCTCATTCCACAGAAACACAATCCTTACAGGCTATACTTAGCTGTGAAGGTGACTAATTATGCATTCTAACAATGTATAATACAACACCTATTGGTTTTAATCATGGGGAGAAACAAAACACCAAACAAAATTTCCATACATCTTGTGCTAAGTTTACGGAAGATGCCTTTTGTTCTGGTAATTAAATCCTTTGTGAAAGGAAAATGGTGTCCTTACATCAAATGACATAACACCTTAAAACCTATGTTTCATGGAGTAAATATCAATTTATTGGAAAACAGCATGCAAGTCATGCAGCACAACAGATGACCCGCATCAGCCTGAACAGCAGAACAGGGTTTGTGAAGATATTGAAACTATAACATAATTACCAGCTGGCAACTTGCTTGCCCAGCTTAACTGCTAGGAGGGGCCAACCTATCATGCTAATTTGACAGACAGTTTTGGATGGGGTTTGGTCCACTGAGAGTCAGCCACTTACCAGTCCAGTCAGTCACCTTCATAGAGCCTGACACCAGACTGCTTTCCTCTAATTCAAACTTCACATCCAATCGCTTTTCATCTTCTCATAAATCCTGTTAGATCCCACCTCCCTCCCTGTACTTCTATTACAGGACTGCTTTTTAATTTGAAGCAGTGAATAAGCTATTAGCTGTTGTGGACATGTTAGCCGTGAAGCAGCATCTGTGACAGTTCATCTCCTTTTACTCACCCAATCACTGAGCCATGAGCAAACACATACTTGCTACCAAAATGAAATGACCGTCCCACTTTTGGAAATTAAATGATCCTAAACCTGACTTTGAGACAAATAAACATTGCGAAACACAACGCTGAGTAAGTGAGTAAATCTGTTTACATTTAAAGCAGATATTTCACACTTTAATGACATATTCACAAGGTGTCGAGTGAAAGGCAAAAAAAAAAGTGAGGAGAAATGAAGACAGAGCTGGTTAATTGCAGTTGCAGAAGGTGTCTGAGCATTATCAGCGTCTTCTTAGCATTAGAGTTGACTGGCAGCAAGAGAGAAGCCTTATCAGAGAGATAAAAAGTGAAAAGAGGCAGCGGAAACTGGAAGAAGTGAGGGAGAGCTCAAATGATGAAAGAGTGGAAGAGAAGGAAAGAGAGCAAAATAGGGCAATGGGGAAGAGATGAAGCAGGAAAAAAGGGACCATGAGGAGTGAAAAATAAGACATATTCTAATTTAGTCTTATCTGTAAGACTGGAGAAGTTTAATCTTCTTCAGTCATCATCATGTGGTTTGGAACACCAGAGAAGTTTGACTCGTCGCCATCAAGCAAACAAATAAAGATAAAAAAATAAATAAATAAACGAAGCCTCTCTTTTGGCCTCTTTTCTATGCATTTAATTCCCTGTTTCAAACACTCCCTCCTCCTCAAATTCCCAGTAGAACTAGCTCCAATTTTGACCTATCCTATCTTCATCTCTGAGTTTACCCTCTGTGTTTTTCTCCTGCACAATTTCAGCGTCTTAGATGGGATTTCGGTTGCTGTTATCTATTTCCCATTTTATTCATTTTCTGTGTTGTTTATGCTTTTCAACTCTCTTACTTTATGTTATTCTGTACCACCTCTATGTGTATCCTCTCTCCATTTTCTGCACTTTATTGTGCCCCTCAAATGAAATTCAGATCACATCCTTGTATCAAAGATGCCAACCCTCTAGAAAGCATTACTTTCATGCAGTGAAACTTGCTTATAATCCTTTCAAAGCTGTGAAGCTAAGGCTGAATATAAACACTTCACATTATTGACCTTCCACTTCCACAATGCATCTTTAACAGTTTCCAAGACTTGAAAAGTGCTTACTGAGCTTCTGAACAATAAACTGTTGCGCAAAAAGCCTTTAATTCAGCATGTCCACATAGTGTGGGACATTTGATTTATTTAATTGAAAAGGATGTAGAGTTAACATGATTGATGTGTTGCATGTTCAGGTTTAATCCTTTTATTTCCATTTGCTATACCCAAGGCCAGACTGGGACAAAACGTTCAGCCATGAGTCATACACTCACCCAGCCCTAAGTCATACTGTACACATATGCTCACGTGCAAGCTCACACACACACGCATGCATGCACACACACACACACACACACACACACAGGGTAAGTAATGACCAAAGCTCAATATTCTATAAAGACAGACATTTCCACACAACTATCAGCCACCAGTCCAGAGCTTTTCTCTCTCCTACTCTCGTTAAAAGATTCAATGCAACAGCCACAACAGGACTCCATCATTCATATCATGTTATGTTAATCTGAAACAACATGTTTGTGTCATTTTGTCAGCAAATAATTGAGATGTCAGTTTACCATAAATATAATATGTTAGCATCAATATTCACTGCAACAGTAAAACAAGAAGTGGTCAACAGCAACTTCACCTCATGTGATTCAACTTACATTAGAAAAATGGGAAAGTCAACTCAACTTTAGAAAGAGACTGTCTGACCTTAAGAGGGGTTCTCAAACTTTATCATGAAGCAGTTCACCTGTGGAGGTATGTTTGGTCCAGCAGGACCCAGCAAGCAAAAAAAAAAAAAGCTGCAATAATATAATTTACAACCAGATAAACGCACTGACACACTGATGAAGTCACAAAGTTTCCACATCAGCTTTTAACCTGGACTAATATAATGTTCCTCATTGGCCCTTACAGCTGTTTCTGGGTTGGACAAGGACAGATGTGGACAAATGTGGATGGTAGCCTATGTGTAAAGATTAGTTTAGCTGAGCAGCCTTAGTATTGCAATATCCACCTGTCACTTTAACACAGCACATAAAATTAACTAATATTTAATCTATAAAACCAGGAAATCCCATATAGAACCCCCTGTATACCCAAGGTTGTAATAACCAGTAGCTTTGATGTTTGGGCTGATGAGAGATAAAATAGTACAACAACAAACCATGACAACATTTTCAATAGAATAAAGATTTGACAAGTAGTACCGAGATCATTATTAGGGCAAGTAGTACCAGGGTCATTATTACAAAGAGTCACAGAGAATCTCAACTAGTGCTCATCGTGTTATGTTCAGATAAAAGTTTGCAGCTTGTAACACACCAGCCATCTCTCCTCCATCACTCATTTATTAAACAGTGAGCTCACGTGATGACACTGCTGCGGCTGATTTGAAAATATCCAAAATATCCGACAGATGAGTTGCCACCTCAACTCATCTGTCTTCCCCCATTCATATTTTTATTCAGAGTCCATTTCAGCAACAAGTTTCAATGCATCTGGCTTTGCTCATGTTGATAATTTTTAAAACAAAATGCTTTAATTTTAACCAAGGCCACTGGGTATTGTCTCGCTTCTCCTGTGGGCCAGTCTGGGCCTGACAATACCCACTTATTCCAATGCAGGGTCACAGGTCAGCTGAAGCCCATCCCAGCTGTTCAGGAGAGAAGCAGGATACACCCTGAATAAGTTAGAGTTCAGTATTTCCCATATATTTTTTTTGTTTATTATTCAATTTCTTTCTATCTCTCTATCTCTCTTTTTTTTTTTTTTTTAGCAGAAATGTTATATCTCAGTTTTGTCATTTTTACCTTTTAACATATCTGGTCTCCCCTCATGTCTGTGAGTTGATTTTACAACCTTTTAATGTATGAAAAGCATCAATTAACATCCAGTGTATTTATTACATGTCAAACGAAATGCTGTTTTTAGCAGCATTTTTGCAGTTTGGCGTAGCATTTCACACTTTGTAGAGAGGATGGCACCCCAGCCCTCTGATTTAATCCTAACTAACCATTTGGCAAAAAGGAGAAAATGTGTATAAATGACATGGAAAAGTGCCAAAAGTGGTGTGCTATTTGTATGAATTGCCATGAGATCATGTTGTAGGAAGAGCTTTTGACTCAAGCTTGTAAATCCATTTTAAACTTAAATTGTTGGAAAAAAAATTTCATGACTTCAACCCATTCCCACAATAAATGAACATTTAGTACAATTTTTTTAATAGAAGTAACTGTAATTCCTGTTTTGTCTGCATGAGGTTGTTTTGTTTATGTTTGGAAATAAAACATCTACAAGGCTGAGGGATTATTTGTTCTATTTTTATATCTTTCTTACTAAATACATTTGACTTCAGTTTGTGAGATAATTCAGTTCAGGTGGTCCAGATTTCTACACGGTGATGGAAATGTACAGGTATGTACATTAACAAATAACTTATAGGTCTTGAGAAGTTAATCTAATCCTATTGTGAAATACTGATTTTTTTTTTAAGTTCTAGATACCTGTGATTAATTTTTTGTAATTTTGAAGCTCCATTAGGATTTGTATGTTGTAACATATACATTTAAATGAAAAGGCAACATAATGTTGAAACTACACTAATCTAAAACATTTTAGGTTGTTCATAATTTGTTTTTCTAGAAGCACAAGACAAGTTAAGGATCATGATAATGTACCTTTATTAGACTAAAACCAAGGAAAAGTTTTAGGGTTTTCATTATTTATAGATTATTATTTTACTGTTCTGACCCACTTGGAATCAAATTGCACTGTATCTGGCCCCTGGTCCAGATCTTCAAAAGCCAAAAGATGATCAAAACCAAAAGATGCAAGAAGTCTTATTTCACAAAACTTACCAACACAAACAGTGATGTTTACCCAGACTGTGGATGTAGGATTGTTGTAAAAGTCTGTCAGCTGTGCTGTTCTCAAGTCTGCTCGGAGCTATCAACCTGCCCAACATGCCACCAGCATATAAAGGACTGCTTAGATAAAAATGAATGAGGGAGCATGTTCTATCAACACCACAATGCACAACATACTTTTTACTTAATGACATTTGGGACCATCTCTACTGTGACATTTATATCTCAGATGCAATACAGATATACACTGCAGGGACGCTCACTGTGGGGTTCAGCGTCTGGCTTTAGCATTCATGCTCCTGTCTATAAAAGCAATGCTAAGACAGCTTGAAGCAAATAGTTCAAATTTTCCTGTGGATCAAGGGTCTCAAAGGTTAGAATTTAATGCATAAAATTTACACAGATTTGCTTTGCTCCTGCATGGTGGAGTTTGTTATCTTTGAGTCAAGCAAGGATTGCTTTCTTTGGAAAGTTTAGCTAAGTGCTGGCAGTAGTTTTATATTTACATTACAGATTTGTACAAATAAATAAATTTTTATTGTCTTTTTGTGTGTGTAATTCTCAGCTTTTCAGTCTAATGACATGAGGTTTGATCCATATTTGTTTTTGAGTATTACAAAAAGATGCATCCTCAACCACAAGGAGTCCACAAGCAGATGGTATGGCCCCCACAGGGCCCTGATGTCAATATTATAAAGTCTGTTCGGGATGACAAGAGAATGAAGATGCCCTGATGGTGACTGTCTCAGGGCACACATGTTGGCCAAATGTTGCCAGGCTTGTTTGTTCTGCTTGTTTATTGTGTTGATGTTACTTCACTGTGTAAGCAGGCATCACCTGTGCTGGCAACTGGTGCAACTTTTCTTGCAAGAAGCTATATCTATTAAAAGATCAGTGATTGGACAATAGTTCACCTAACAGGCTAGATTTTCCTGAAAGCAGAGCCAAGAAGACAGGCAGAAATTTAGTTTTCTTTCTGAAAAACCTGGAATGAAGTATGCTAAAACTTAATGTGGAATGTTTACCCAATGCGACTGAATAATTACTGCCTACCTCAGCTTTAAAATTGTATGTGTGGTATACACTCACTGGCCACTTTATTAGGTCTGCCCTATTAAGTTGGACCCCATTTTTCCTTCAGAGCTGCCTTAATTCTTGGTGGCAAGGTGTTAGAAACATTCCTCAGAGATTTGCTCCATATGGACATGATCGTGTCATATAGTTGCTGCAGATTTGTCAGCTGTGCATCCATGATGAGAATCTTCCATTCCACCACAACCCAAAGTTGCTCTACTGAAGATCTGGTGATAGGACAAGTTAAAAATCATGATAATGTACTTTTTATTGGACTAAAACCAAGGAAAAGTTTTAGAGTTTTGATGGATCTGGTGATGGGTACACCAAGGTGATAAAGTGAAGTAACTATACTCAGGTTTGTGTTGTATAAACCATGCTCAGGTCAGGTGGTACTAAGGGGCCACATGTTTTAAAAGAAACACAACAATTGCTAACTTCTGTCCTTGTGAGCTACTGTCCTGTGAGTTTTATTGTTTCCCTGCTGCAACATACTTGACTCTAATCAATGAGTCACTAATAAGCTGGTACAGAACTTTTTATTTGAGTGAGGTGCATTGTAGTAGAGAAACATCTAAAACTTGCAGGACAGTAGCACAAGAGGACCAGAATTTGAGACCTCCTGTTCGACACCATTATAGCACTACCAGTCTAAACCTTTGATACAAGGCAGAATGGATCCATTCTTTGGTGTTTTTTCCACCAAATTCTGACCCTACCATTTGGATGTGACAGCTGAGATGGAGACTTGTTGTTTCTCCACTTTTTATTGTTGAGTTTGGGTGAGTTTGTATGAATTGTTGCCTCAGTTTCCTGTTCCTAGTCTTCCAGTCTTCATATTCTCCTTTGACCTCTGACATCAGGAGGCAAAACTGCTGCTGACTGGATATTTTTTCATTTTCAGATGACCTATAAACCATAGAGAAGCTTGTGTGTGACAATCACAGTAGATCAGCATTTTCTGAAATAATCAGCCCATCTAACACCAACAACAATGACACATTTAATGTAACTTAATTCCCTTTTCTTTCCCATTCCGATGCTCAGCTTGAACCTGTTACAATCTGTCCTGCCACTCCTCCATTCACTCCACACCTGTTCCTCATCCTCATCAGTAATCAAGTCAACCTGCCACACCTGTCTTCCTTTGTTCCCCAGTCCTTTATATACCCCACCAGTTCAGTCTCTCATTGTCGGACCTTAATCCCCACACCTCAAGGACTCACTCCAGTTCCGTCTCCAGATTCCTCACGTCCCTGTTGGTAATCGTATGTGTATCTGCAATATTCCATTCTGTTAATAAATCTGTTAAACATCCTCCTGTCTTCCTGGAGTCCAAGTGTAACAGAACCTCTGCAAAAGATCTTGACCATGTGTACATGACTAAATGTTATAAATTGCTGCCATGTGATTGGCTAATTAAATAATTGTGTTAACAAGCAAACAGACAGTGTATATTCTTTTATCACGGTACCTCATCTAACACAGCTTATTAATTAAATAAATTGTAATGGCAGAATTATTGCACAGATGGGTCATACAGATAAAGGCAAAAAAGATATTCCGCAGTAGGAAATTTAAAAAAAAAAATCATCTTATAATTTATTTACAAGCTTTTTAGACTTGGTTTGTTCAGAGTCCTGCCCAGCCCAGTGTCTTTAGACTGTATTGTTCCCTTTCTGTTAAAATTTTCTGGAAAGTTCATTGTCTTTTAGCCTCGCAGGTTATCAGCGTTCTCCACTGATGGTGCAGCACTGTAAAGTTCAATAGTGTGTCAAGGCTCGGGGACATTTACAGTATTATAAATTAAGATTGTACCAGTCTGTTGGCTTTGGAGGACATTTTTCACCACCACTGACATTTAATAAGGATCCGACGCACACCTCTGTATGCATCAAACAAATGGTATTCCAGTGTAAGGGCCAATTAGTGTATCTTAGTGAAGTTGTCACCTAGAAAAGCCCTCTGTTACATTGATTGATCTTCTAAACGATATAGGTACAATTAATTGAGTCAGAGGAGATAAATGGCTATGCACTGATCATCCAGTGACTTTCAAACCATCGATTTGTCCCTTATCTTGGCTAATGAGATGCTGTTGGTGAGAACAAGATGGCACTAGTTATTCAGACCTAAGTCTTAGCTATTTCTGAGACTGCAGCACATTAAACTAATAACATTTTTATCATCAAGTGCATTTAATATTAGGATTATTTATTATTTGTCGTGGGATGATTCTGGTTAATGTTGCAGGAAGAGTAACAGAATACCCTCTAGTTTTGATAAATGTGAAAAGAGAGTCAAAGGAGCGCAGGAGCGTTTGTGTCTTATCTGTTCTGTTGTGTTGTATCTGATCTGTTAAAGTATTTAAGAAAAGTTTGTGTGGTGTGATGCAAGTAATAATTAAACAGACCTGAACAATAAATAACTGCGAATAAGTTGAAACAGCATGAAAATGTAATTTTATGGCTGGTTGATTGGTGTGTTTTATAGTTATTGTGAAAAACAAAATTGAATTATTTGATAGAACTAAGGTTTGATATCACTAAAAGTGCTCCTAAACAGCACTGACAGAAATGTTGAATAAACACAAAAATATTTGACCTTGATACTCTGACTCATCCAGTCTTCTGAGCTTCTAAACTTTTTAAGTGTTGTATTTAATTCTTCAAATAAAAACTCCTAAGTTGAATAAGAAATAATGACCTCATTGCTTTGCTTTGCTTTGCTTTCAGGCAGTGGTGTGGTGGTTAGCACTGCGGCCTCACAGCAAGAAGGTCACTGGTTCTTTCTGTGTGGAGTTTCTGTGTGGAGTTAGCATTCTCCCCGTGTATGTGTGGGTTTTCTCCGGGTACTCCAGCTTCCTACCACCGTCCAAAGACATGCATATTAGGTTAACTGAGTGAGGTCCCTCTAAAGTCTCCCTAGGAGTGAGTGTGAGTGGTTGTTTGTCTCTCTGTTGTCCTGCAGTGGACTGGTGACTGCTCCAGGGTTTATCCTGCCTCTCACCTGTTAAATGCTGGGTTAGGCTCCAGCTTCCCCCTGACCCTTAATGGACAAAGCGTCACAGATAATGAATGAATGCTGTGGTTTCATGTAAGTGGTTATTTCACGGCTACACTCATTTTTGCTGCTGCACACTTTTACAAAACCTAATAAATATCCACAAAGAACCAAACGTCATTTGGCCATTGAATTAATGAAAACTGGACCCTTTCCCGATTGAATGCAAGTAACAGACTTGTGGGTGGTAGTGGGCTTTTTGTCCAGTGGGAAAGGGGCTTTAGAAAGTAGTTTTCACTGGCCTCCATGCATGTGAAGTGTCCATCTGCCACCCTCTCTTAGAAACACTTGGGATTTAATGTGGTGTATGCGCAGTACTTTTAAATTAAAACATAAGAACAAACCCAGTGAAAATAATTTATCCAAAGATGTTCTTGAAGATGAAAGTAGCAACTGAAATACATTTTCAAAAGCTGACAATGGTTGAGAAATGCTGAAAAAAGCTGGATGAAAAACAGCCAGTGAAAACCTTCAGGGTCTGCATTGTATATCTGCAGACTGTCACGTAAATTGCAAGTCATCTTTCTTCTGTAAGGTGTATCCCTTTAATAAGTGAGGTGCAGGTGTTGAATTGATGGAATTCATTGAAAGACATTTTTGCATTTTATCTGTTCATAATGCAGCATTGGCAGCTATGACACCAAACCAAGATAAATACTATAATTCTCACTCCGGCCTCTCACAGCTCACTCCTCTGACGATTGTCTGTCATATCCATCATGCCTCCACAAACACTTGCATGCTACACATACCAACAAACACACACAAGCACACAGCAATTCAATGTGTCAAATCTATATCCATCATGGCAAGTCAAAGTGAGATTTAGTGCAATACCCTGGCAGGGTAACTGCACTGTGGGCGACTCCATATTAAATTGTCTACTGAAGTGGGCCAGATTGTGTTAGGCCAGTCTATCCATTCATCTGTGCTAATGCCTTTTCTGCCTCCATCCATTTCATGAAGGGGACTGCAGAGAGGAGGACAACTTCTGGGAGAAGAAGAGACGGGGGAAATTTTGCAAAGGTGGAAGGAGAGAGAGGCTAAATAATCATTTAAACATTAACATTTTTTAAGATTTAATCAGAAAGATAATAACCAAAGAGGAGGAATTACAATTGTGGAGTAAACGAAAGAAATGCATGGGTGGAGTGGGTCACTAAATGGCAATTTTATTTATTTATGTATTATTTATTTATTTATGGTTCACTATATTCAATTAACCATATACAAGATTTGCCACAGTGTTAATTGAGCAAGCTCACAGCTCTTTTTGTCAGAGCAGCTGAACAAAGCAAGAGCTAATGGAACGATACAGCATGCCATGCAGAGCACAAAAAAGCAAATACACTAACAGAGACTCTGTTAACAAGCTAAAGGAGGCGAAAGCACATATGCATGAGTGGACAACCCCTCCACACCTTCCAAAACACACACACATACACACACACACACACAAATACCAATTCAGTGCACTGAAACACTATCAGCATGCTCTCATTTTGCTATGACCACTTTAAGTGTTTGTTGCCATAGCGACAGTGTGATTTATTTCCCAATTAAGCATTAGAGAACTTGTTCACTTACAACCCATAATATCAGGCTGCATATAAACTACTTTCAAGTCTAACATGTTCTGTTTGTTGTTAAAAACAAAGGAAGATCAACCAAGTAAAATTCTACATCAAGAATTTGTTGTATATGAACATTTTTTTTTAAAATTTTTCTTAAATTGTGTGGCTGCATTTAAGTGGCAACGAATGCACTCACCAAAACAAATTAAATTCAGCAGGTGTCACATCCAATGACAACCTTTATCATCTACCTCCCTTAAAATGAAGATAAACAATAAGCGAAGGGATGTGAGTCAGCAGGCAGGTGGGAACGTAATGGAATCAATTAGATACTCAGTCATGATTTATATCCTGTGCTGATAACAAAGAAAGCTTAATTTAGTTTCTTTTCCCCTCTTATTGCTGCCATTTGTTTCTAATATTTACACAGTAATAACTCACAAATAATTGTCCTGCTGCAACTAATAATACAAGTGTATGTCTTTATGTATTCATGCACATATTAGAAGCAAAATCATTGTATGTATCTGGAATCTATGACATTGTGTAGATTTGTTCTTTATGCTTATATGAACTAATTAGTATATTACTGGATGTTTGAATACGGTGAAAAAGCTCTTGCTTGCCCAAGTTTGCAAATGGTAGCCTTACATTTTCTGTATAAAAAAAACAAAACAAAAACAAAAAAAACAAAACCCTCAGTTGCTCTCTTATCTATTCCGCTCATTTTCTCTCTCACCCCTCCCGCTCACTGCAGTGTTCTTGAGAAGAAGAAACTCGTCTGGCCCTCATTAATGTCCTTGGCATTTGCTTGGCTCTGCAACTCTCTTTTCCTCTCCCCAGCCTCTTACAGCTTCATCCCACATTCTAACCATGCCATTCTTGTACGTGCAACACTAGCAGGCTTCAGCTGCAATTAATACTTCTGTCATCAGACATTTGCAAACACACACCAATGGACACACACTGGAAGCGCATTTAGATCCAGATCTTTACCTTTCCCATCAATCACCCCTGCAGCCTTCTTAGGGATGATGGAGTTGCTAGACAATAATTAGACAGAATTAATAAGCATTCAGTCCGTCCAAGAAAACACTCTGAGGATGCCATGTTTCCTTCCAGGAAGCTTTAGCCCTGTTATTTTAAATGAAAAGAAGACCGGGATCGGAGTAATTTCTTATTTACCACAGGTTTTCATTAGTTGTTGAGGAAAAGAAACTTAAGATAAGGTTGTCTACAGTTGAGGCCTAAATGACACATTGGTGCTGAAGTAAGATTAAGTCCCACATGAGCAGTGATCTGAGTTAGCTTTTCTTTGTGTGATGTGGTATATTGGAAGCCAGCCATACAAGGATTGTGCACTGCACAATGTTGATAAGTTCTATCACACTGCACAATCTGGTACTGTTCTTACCAACAGCTTGCAAAGGGCCATGGATTGTCCCTGTATCATATTAGCTCCAGTATGAATCTTTCATTTGGGCTTCTATCACAGCATCCCTAAAACTAGGCAAAGTCATTACTTTTTCCCCACTTTTTCCAATCTCTTGCTCTTTTCATGTTCTGAGATCACTTCTTTATCCCTTGCTTTCTATTTTTCATCACAACTTTATCCTCATTCATACCCTCAAACACTCTTTTAACTTGAGGAAATGAAACCCACGTCTCTTTGGGAAGAAAAAAGAAAAAGAAAAAAGGAACTAGGTCTGGGGTGATCACCAGAAAGTTTCTGACACCAAGAATCACCCTTAAGCTAATGCTGAATGTTTTAGAGCATGCTGGTCTTTTTTTCTGAGGGGGGATAAGACAGTTCTTGTGTTTGTATGTCTGCCGGGGCTTAGAGGTAGAGGAGAGGCAGCTACCTTTTCTGCTCTCCCCTCTCATCTCTTCACACTAATTAGAGAGAACTGGGTTTAAATCTTAGCGGGCACACACATCCTTGGGCTTCGCTCAGGTAGGTGTGCGTAGTCATCATTCATCAAAGTGTTTTATGAAGACCCTGTTTTTTTTATGTGTCCAGAAACATCATTTTAGGTCACATTTTATTAGAAATAGACATGCTGCTGCAACTCCTATACGTGCATGTGTGTGCGTAGGTGAATACTGTGCAGTGTGGTGGCAAGGCACCGCAGGCAATGATAAGGAGGGGGCTTAAGCAGCAGGCTTTCCAGGCCTAATCACAGCACCCATTTCAAAGGCGAAAATGCCAATTAAAACTGATAGGGCTCAATATGGGCTTTTAGGCTGCCACAGCGAAGAACAGCACAGCCAACATAAAAAAAATCAATCAACCCCCCCATCCTCTGGTCCGGAGAAGCAGTTTGTCAGTCGGTGATCCGAAAGGAGTTTTGGGTAAATACTCAAGCTCTATTAGGAGCTGTAACAGGGTAAAGGGGAAAGACTCATGGGGTCATAGACAGAAGATTTATAAGTCCCCACTCATCACTTGTGTGATGTTAGGAATCTGGTGGTCTGTGATCTCTACTTCTAAAAGGAAAAAAAGTGAGCAAGGATGACTTTGATATTTATATTAGAAGTGGATGAACTGCAGAGTGTCATGATCAGTCAATTCAACATTTCCAGCAACTCTCATCTCACTTCAGTTCAGTTTAATAATCATAAAAAAGCATTGCATACATCCATTTGACATAATAGGAGAACATGTTGTATATTTCACATTAGCCAAGTTTAAAGAATAGTTTGCAATTAGTTTTTGTCAAGAGTTGAGAAAGGACACCAACTGAGAGACCAGGACAGATTTTAACCTAAGCAGACCAAGCTAGTGACAATGGCTACATAATCTGGGTCCAAACATAACGGTGTAAATGATCCTCTAGTCCATCTATTGGCAAGGAAGCAAAAAAATCACTAAACCAAGTTTTGATTTGATTCAGTTTGAGAGTTTATTTAAACATAAAGATGAAAAAAAACAAAAAAAAAAACAAGAAAATGAAACAAAAAATAGCAATATAACAAAAATGTTCTTCAAAATGAGTGGGAAGAATCTTATTATGCAAACAGCCTCTATTGACAGATGATACTAATACTTGTCAATCACCAACACAATTTAATCAATATGTAAACATATTTCAAGGTAAAATTAATTCAATTCAAGTAGTGGAATGATTCCAAAAGGACCTAATTATAAGAAGCACTGATCCAAAAGCAGACCCGACACATTAGCTGACACATTCCCGAACAGTCAGGGCAAACAATCACTAGAACTCATTGGAGGTTATCTCAACAAAGTGAAACATTCAGGCTGCACAAGAGCTGAATGTCAAAATGAGCACAGCTTTCCACCAAGTACATCATAAGCGCTGTAGGTTACACTCTGCTGAGGCAATTTAAGGTGATGTCCAGCATCTTGTGATTTGTGTGTGCGTGTTCATGCACGGGAATGTGCAAGGTCTAACACGGTCTGACAAGCTGATAACACATTTCTTGTCATATCTTTTTATATCATTAACTAATAAAGATTGATTGCCCTTTGTTCCCTGTCAAACAGTGTTTCCACTATTGCCCTGCTGCTGCTGCAGTGAGTTTGTGTGTCTGTGTGTGCGTACAGGGAGAAAAAAGGAGCTCAGGGCTTTCCTAACCACAGATCAGAATCTGGCTGGACCCAGTCCTCTCCCATAATGCTTTGCAGGCGGAAATTTTTGAAGTACTCCAGGCGATGGCTAAGAGACAGATATAGAAGTGAATCATACAAGTAATTATGCACACACAATGCAGTATACTACACTGGTCCATCATTACTCGTTTAAACACACTTTAAACGTTTTAAGAGCCACACAAACATTTTTAAATAGTTGCGAGGTGTCATTTTTATCACTGAAGGGGTAAAAAACAGATATGTGAACATAACCCTGATGATGGCTTAAACATGTTCTCCATTATCTCATTAGTTATCTTAAAGGTGCAGCAGCAAAATGCAGACGACTCAAAAGTGATTGAGCACTAAATCTTTACAGCAGCTAACTATTGACAGGCAGAAATGAGGAAATGAGGAGGCAACTTTGGTTAGAAGTCACACCTTACCAAGCAAATCCACTGCTTCTCCTCATAACTCTTATACAGACAAACACTTTCTAAGCTTTCTTGATCCTAACTTCTATCCTTCCTATCATAGGTGGTACTGTCTGTGTGTTGCATTATAAATCTTTCATACAACCAACTCAAGATACAGAAGCTGATTGGTTCCCGCGATAGAAGTAGTGGGTAGAGTGTTTATATCTGTGAAATCACCTCTTCTGAGAAATATTTGTATCTGGGGAGTCCCTTTTGGTAGTAGAGTGTTTTCTGACTGACTACAGCCTGCACTCCTATCATTTGTATCTGAAACTGAACCTCTGATTAACTGTTTTTCACCTGCCATCTTCCTTTTTGTCATAGTTGACGAGTTTGATTATGGGAAACAGCTAAATGGTTTGAGTTTCACATTTATTAACTACTTGTGTGTTTTAACCCAACAAGAATCACATCTAACTTGCTATTTTGATTCTGTCTGCAGCCTGAGCATACTTACAAGTTTGGCTTTTGGCCTTCAACTATCTCCTCTTTTGGGATGGGGTAGAGAGCCTCATATGTGCGTTTCTCTCCTGAGCCATGGATGGCATAGGAGTTCATCTTGTTGACATTGGGAGGGAAGTATGACCAGGGGATCAGAGATTCACCTGTCCACCTATCCCCTGTGATTGTCGCTGTAAAGACCATGGGCAGCTGTTGCTGTAGAAAGAAATAAGGAGAAAAATAGGAAACACTTAGCACCTGATACAAATAAAAACCTATGAATGACTCCTTAGACGTCAGCCTACCACGAATGCTTGGCCAACTCCTGACAGCAATAATATGAGGTGCTGTCCATGTCTTAAAGAACGTACAGAGATGTTTCATTATTGTACTTTAACTGTCTACAAATATGATCACACACAAGGAAGGGATAAAAACTTAGCTTGATACTTACGGGCAAAGCTCCACCTCGAGATAATTTTCTGTGGTGCTATCAAGGAAGAAAGATTCCACAACTGACAAGATAAAAAAAAATGAAAGAAAATTAAGATAAGAATTTTAATTTCATATTAATAAACTGCTTAAGAACTGTAATTAACTTTATCAGTAGCTATAGCAAAAAACAAGACAATAATTAAATAATTTAAGTAATTGATTCAAAAGTTACAGTTCAACAAACATGGGAGAATATACAATAATAACAGAATGTAAACTTTTTTAATAAGATAAAAGCACCAGCACACTCACTAACATAACAAGATGCTCATTATCTACCTCCACTGTAATGGGGTTTGTTTCCTATCTATTAAGTAACATTAATGAGGCCAAATATGTTGGGCTCATTAACTGGAAATCGAACTTCCTTAAGGTCAATTAGAATGGATTGTTATTACTCAACCTCATTACAAAGTTTAATTGCTATGTAACGTCATAATGATAATGTAGTTGCTATAATGGTCTCATAAGCACAGCCCGCCCCTCGATTCTCAAACAACATTGGACACATTTTTATTTCAGCTTGTACAGCACCCTAAAATGGCATCATATATAGCAGGTTACTCTTGACTGGAACAATAATGTCAGACAACTGGAGGAAGTACTGAGAGCCATAAAAGCCTTGTGTGTGCAAAATCATACAACCTGTCAAAGCAAGCCACAAAAGCAACTTTGGTGAAGTTTATAAAATTCATATTTTATCAATTCTGTGGTGTCAGGAGTTTTGTCAGATCAATAAATATGACGTTTTCTTTATTGGATAATAATAGGCATTTAAAGACATAGTTTGGTATCATAGAAAATAGGGCTGGACGATTATAGAAAAAATAATAATCACGATTATTTTGATAGATATTGAAATCACGATTATTATACACAATTATTCACTGATTTTAAAAAAGTGTTTATTGAACCACCAAAAAGAAATCCACCTCAATAACTTTTGGAACAAACATCCGGCTATAAATTAAAACAAGGAGTAAAATAATATTAAAAGAATATTAGCAATAAAAAAATGAATACCCAGTCTATACTCCCTGTGGTTCACTTACTACAAACTGAGGTTTTTGGCTAGGAACACCAGTCTGTTCACTTGGTCTGGCTTCAGTGATGAACGTAGGCAGGTGACAACATTTCCACCTGTGCTAAAAACCCGTTCTGATGCAGCACTTGTGGCAGGGATGCACAGGTATTTCCTAGCCAGTTTGGAGAGCCGTGGGTAGTATGGCTGTGATGATTTCCACCACTCAAGTGGGTCAGCCTCAGCATCAAGGGGCCTTGCCTGGAGGTAGGCCTGAAGCTCCAAAACTATGGCCTGGTCTGGTTGATGAGGAGATGGTCCTGGAACCGTGTCTTCTGTGGTTTTGAAGAAGCTGCCCAAGCCCCTCTTCTTCTTCTGTGCTCCCCCGGTTGCAGCATCAGTGTCAGCAGCTGGTGTCATCATTGGCTCAGTAGGGGTCCTCTCCTTGAAGATGGGGAAATAAATAGAAGACAATATGAATTTATATTTCAACTGAAGTATGGTAGTTACACATAATTGTATTACTCAGCATTTTAAGTTTACATGATGTTATTGAGTTTACTGTAAGATATGTATTTTCAATACATTCATTTCAATTGCTAAAATAGTAAAAACAATTTTTATTATTGTTTTTTAGTTGTAGTATCAGTAGTAGTAGTAGTATTACCATGACAGTCTTCATTTCAGATGTCAGTCTGGCTTCAATTGCTTCACGACTCTCTTCAGCCACATATTTCAGCTTAAACCTTGGGTCCACTGCAGACGCCATGTCGAGGAGCTCTTGTGTTTTCGAGTCATCATATTTCTCTTTGAGGTAACCCATGATCTTCTGCTTAATGCACTTGGAGAGGTCTGTGTCATTCTCTTTGACTGCTAGTATGGATGTGTGGAAGAGGTGGAGAGTTGGCTTTACAAGTGATACACTCACATACTGTTCCCCAGAGAGCGCATCCGTAAACTCAACTAGAGGGCTTAGTGAGTTGTTGACAGCCTCTAGTACCTCAATGTCCTGCCATCTTGGGGTCAGATGTCTGGTTTTGCGGTCACTGGAGAGGACCTGGGCGATTGCCTTCTGCTGCTCAAGGACCCTGTTGATCATGGCTTGTCGGGATCCCCATCTGGTGGGACACTCTGTCTTCAAGGAGTGCTCAGGCAGCTTCAGTTCCCTCTGGGCCTGTATTAGCTCCTTCTTTTTTTTCCAGCTGTAGGAGAAGGTGCTGACCACTTTTTTACAGACCCCCATCGCACGTTCAATCCTGCTGTCCTTCATTGCATTCTCTGGAATGACAAAAAATTTTTTTTATAAAATATATATATATATATATATATATATATATGTGTGTGTGTGTGTGTATGTGTGTGTGTAATATAATATAATATATTTAATATAATATATATATTATATAATATATATAATATCTTTAGTTTTGTTTTGATTTTTGTGAATTTCTAATTAATAAAAAGAGTGGTTAAATAAAGTTTCTTTTAAAACAAATTCTTATATCTCATTGGGATGCTATACAGAAGATGTGTATCATATTAATTTAACAACAAAACTTGATTTAAAAAAATCCAAATATAAAATAATTTCTAAAAAACATTTGTCATGTCAAAGTATTGTTTTATCTTTAAGTATTAAAAGTGTATATAAACACATTTTGAACATGAATTTCTTTTTAAAAAAAACAAATTATACTCATTGAACCTTGAACTGTGAGAGGTAAAGAACATCGATCCACTAAATATTGATTGAATGGGATATTAATAGTTAATAACGACATATGTTTACTGGAATATTTTTGGTTTCTGAACATTTTGGAAAGCTATAAGGCCCTGGATCAAATAGACCCCGTAACATAATTGATCTACCTTAGAAACGAACATAACACAATGGTTAATTTACTACTTGAAGTAAAATATTTAGGTGACTTCCACTATAGTAATATGGGCCTATCCCTACTTTTGTGACAGTAATACCGTATTCTAATGTATCATTTAATAAATAACATCATCGCATATGTCACACAGACAGGAAGAAAGAACATTTCTCACCTATGGCCAAGTGAAGTCTGTGCCCGAAGCACTGCAGCCTTATCCATCCATTGAGTTCAGCTGCCAGCTTGACGTTTGAGGCATTGTCAGTTGTAATGCACACAAGCTTATCCTCCTCCAAATTCCATGCCGCCATAGCTTGCTTCAAACCATCAGCAATATTAATCCCTGTATGGTCATCAGGGAAAAATGCTGTCTGGAGACATTTTGTCTTCATGGCAAAATCTGCATCAATGTAATGCACGGTGAGGGAAATGTACGGCTCCATAGAGCGGCTTGACCACAAATCCGTTGTGGTGGCAAAATACTCGGCAGTGGAGACATCTTTTTCCACTTCAGCGCGACATTTATCGTACAAAGCAGGCAATGCAACTCTGCTGAAGTGTTTACGTGATGGCAACACGTAACGCTTGTCCAAAGTCTTAACCAGTGTCTTAAAGCCTGGGTTGCTAACTGTACTGATGGGGCACATGTCTTTAGCTAGCATAAATGTCACAGCCTCCGTTATCTCTTGATGTCGCCGGGATCCGGTGGGATATGGAGTGGCATTGTAAAGCGTGTTCTCAATGGAAGACTGTGTTCTGGTGGCTGAAGTTGACGCGCTTTGTGGGGTCTTTTGTTCCTTCAGGACTTTTTCGTAGACCACTTTATGGCTGAACTTTAAATGGTTGAATAAGTTTGTCGTGTTGCTTTGGGGTGCAGACACGACGGCGCGACAAATTTTGCAAGTAATCTCCTTCTGCTCCACGTCTGACAATTTGAAGCCAAAATGTCTCCAAATGACAGAAGTTGTCCTACCTTTCTTTTCTGCTAAGGGTTCTGGCTGGCTTTCTGCCATGTTGTCAATCGCTCAATTAATCAACACATCTCGCACGCTTGCTGCAGCTGCACGTGACAGAGGTATGGCGTTACATCGTTGCCAAATACCTTGATGAGCGTACCAAATACCCTGGCGAGCGTATTTATCAATTCGGTAGCGCATTTCTTAATCGAGCGAGCGCATTGCTCTGATCGCGGGAGTTTTTAATTACTCGCGGGGCCGTAAACGCAGCACATCGAGCGTAAAACACGCCCCCCCACTCTCACCAGTACGCTCTCGTCGGAAAACTCTGCTCGCTCTCTCTGTTCAGAGGGCGTATTTGTCAGTCGGGGGCGGTAACCTTCTCATTAATCTGATTGGCCAGAATTTTCAGTTCCAATTCGGTGACAGCGCGGGTCTTGGTTGTAATAGCTTGGTGCAACTTTATTGCCCCAAAGGTACGGAAACATTTACAAACATGACAGTTTAACATAATCTTATGGGAGCACCTGGAAAATCCACCAGTTTAGAAAATAAAAATATATATAGCGGGGTAAAAATTAATATATATTCAGGAAGGCACTTTGGTTTAAAGCAGAAGAAGAGCAGAGGACGTGACGTGGATTAAAAAAAAAAAAAAATTGGAGGACAAGAAGAAGAAGAAGAAGAAGAAGAACGAGGAGGACAAAGAAGGTGAAGGAAATATACATTTGTTAAGTTTAACATGTAACATTCATTTTATTAGAAAACAGTACATGTTTTCAGTTACAACTAAAATTGGGTAGCCGTCAAAATGTATAATTAGACATATTAAAGATGCAACTCAAGGTAAATGGCTTGTAACGTATGTTGACGTGTGGCTCATATATGCTAACAATTGACTACTGGGTGGACTTGACTGCATCTTAGTCATCTAGTTTTAAGGCTAATCTCCGTTATACCCCTTTCTTTAATTTTGACGTAAAATTGATTACCTGTACAGACAATGAATGGATGGACAAGTGATAGGAATTAAAATAATGACTGAATATTCCCCAATGAATGGCGGAATATTTGCCAAATGTCAGTAGGAAAATGTAAAAGTTCATTGAACTAAAATAAATATTGTTGGACATTTAAGTAGAATGATGTTATTGTAATTTCTTAATCTCAATTTATTGAAAGACAGTGTGTATGTATGTTTGCATTTACGTATGCATGTGTGATTGTAGCTTATATGCCACATGTTCATCAACTTTTGTTTTTGTATACCCCCAAGACCATCTTTCCAAATCTCAAAATGTCAGACCCAAAAGAGGTGAGGATTGTCTTTTAAAAAAAAGCAAAAACATTTGAATTATTGTTTTCTGCAAGTGCATTCATTAATTTTTCCAAATTCTTTTAGGATGAATTGCGCAGTGCTGCAATCAGTTTAATAGAAATGCTCCGAAGAACCCTCAATAATCCAGCACCAAGTATGTATCAGGAGCAGTTTATAGTTTGTTAGCTATGAAGAATGTGATTGTAGTTAAGCTGTCGCTGCACAGCATAACCAATTAATTTAACAGTATTACCTATGTTTTGAGTTGATGTTGTTTATGTTCAATGTATTATTAATAAAGTTGAGGGACAGCCCACACAACAGGCAGCTAGGGATTCCAGTCAGGAGACATCGCAGAGACCACCACCTCAGAGGTCTATCACAGTGCCTGTGCAGGGGCCTTCAGGCAGCACTGTGCAGCAAAGCATGGCCAGGTTTGGATGTTGTTAGTCAAAAGATATATTAGGATGTATCCATATAATTAAGTTACCACTGAGTAAATGTTTTAATTGAAGCTAACATAAACCTTTTGCGTCAAATGATTGTACCACATCATTATTCTTTGAGAGACAGGTGGACATGTCTTCCACTGAGAGCTTTAATTTATGCTATTATTTCAATTGAGCATTTTTAGATCTACAGATGATAAATGTTATTCGTTGTTTTCTCCACACTATTTTCAGGAGTTTTCCTGGACTGTTTAACAAAAGAACCAATTTGAGACCCCACTTACGTTCGACAAAAAAGAGGCCCAGCAGCAAAATGACACCCGTCCAGTTTTGCCTTTTGCAGACTGCCTTGGAAAAAACACCCAAACTCACTGAGGAGCTCATGCTTCTACAGGCAGGGTTGGGAAGAAGAACAGTGAATATTCCTGAGGATGCTGGCCATAAGGAGGTATGTTACCTCATTTTAAACTACTAAAGCTGCATTTATATATGTAATTTTAAAAATCTTTGATTAAAATTTCACTGGTATTACTGGCATCCACAGGTCGCAGACCTTCTTTGTGAGGTGTTTCCAAAATTGAATCAAGTCGAGGGAGCATGGATGCTTTACAAAGCTATGGGTAAAACATTGTCTTTGTTTGTCAAATGTGTCTCAATTTAAATTGATTTTGTTGTTACTGATGTAGGTATATTTGAGAATTATCCTTCAAGCAAACAGCTGAAGATTGTATTTAATGTATATGGAAACAGGGGGATCAGGTCAAAGGAAACTCATCATTCTACCACCTGAGGATGAGGGATACACTGGAAGCAGCATTTTGAAGACTTTGGGAAAGTCTTGTTTGTATATTATGCCCATCCAGCACACACTGGATATTACTCCCCTGCCCATGACTGCTCCAGAGTTCCAGGCCATGCCAAAAGCACGGTGTCTCTCATGCCAGAACTATGTGCCACTGCAGCTCCTCGGGCTCCATGTCAAGGAGTGTAACATCTTCAATGGCAGTGATGAGGTATGGCTGTCTGACCGACATAAACAACCTGTTGATTTCCTCTTTTTCAGGGAAATTTGTTGTTTAGGATCGCTGTGAACATCTCTTCTGTTTGATTATAATCATCCTTTATTAGTCCCACAGTGGGGAAATTCTTTCTCTGCATTTAACCCATCCTAGTTGCTAGGGCCAGATTCCAGTGCCTTAGTTGCCAGGCTGGAGACTTAATCCCAGGTTCTCCAGACCCAAGTCCACCTCTGTAACCACTAGGCCACCACTCCCCTATTAATAGATCCACTGTAGGTTACAGGGGCAGCATCCTTAGCAGAGAATTCCACACCTCCTTTTTCCCTCAGCCTCCTCTAGTTCTGCAGAAATGCCAAGTTGTTCCCAGACCAGCTGAGAGATGTATATTCTCCACTGTGTGTGGGTCTGTCAATAGACCCCCTCCTGGTTGGACATAGCCAAAACACCAATGAGGCCATGGTGAACCTAAACTCAACTAGGGAGACCCTTTTTTTCACCTAAAACCATATATTTACCTTTGAATTGCATTCAGTCTGAGTTGCTTTGATAGAGCCTTGTCCAATACAGCATCTATGATCATTAGGCATGCAAACAAGAAGGAGGGATCTCCACCACAGCATGGTGGAGATTCAAGGTTAGCTGTTTTGTCATTACTGCCACGTACTTTAAGGTACTTTATTGTCTTATTCCACTGTCTTCTTTTAACTTTTATAGACTGCACCTGCAGATGACACCACTATGTGTGAGGATGATGATGTGGTGAGTTATAAATGAATAATTTGATTATATTAGATATTGTAATTCCAGAATGTAATTGTGTAAAACCATTTAAAAATTAGTCATTTCTGTCATACAATGTAAAATTTATATCACATTTGATTTTATAAATGCTTTGTCATAATTTATTTAGCTGTTTGAACGATTGTTGCACAATGCTCAGGTTTTTTCTGCTAGATGGAATAAATGGTCAGAGACACACAAATTTTTTCCATTGCAAAAGGTTGAATTTAAAGTACTGAATTGCAAGGAGATTTGATTGGTATTCTTAAATTGCGTTTTACTAAAGCAACTTTTACAGGTCTTGACAGAAATGCAGCCAGAAGTTTTGGAGAGTAAGGTGAGCAAACCACAGTACACATTATAAGATAACAATATATTATATGAGTGGCTTAATATGAAAACCTAAACTTGTAGTAATTACTCAGTAAACAATAGTAAAAGGAATTTCTATAATAATATATTTTTGGCTTTTTGTTCTCATAGGTTGCCTGTCCATTGTGTGGTCAGCTCTTTAATAAAGAGGACATCTGTACACATGCTAGTTTTTGTGGGGAGAGGTAAATAAAAATCCAAATTTCTTTAGCAGGATGTTTTTCACAAAATCTTTTACATAATAAAATATGTTGACTTTTTTTTTTTTTTACCAGTAACCGAGCTGAAGAAGACGTCACTGTTTGTGAGGACGTCCGTGGGAACTACAGCAGGTATTCAGTGGAATGAACTTTGTACTATGAATGGGCTTGATGCACATATCCATCTGTGAGCTTTAATACAGTCTGTCTTACAATTAATGCTTTTATATGACTGTTTAGCGTATCAGACATCCTGATAGCACTTGAGAAGAGGGTGGATACCTCCGTGACATTTAACATCTCAGTTACAAGGGAGGACCTGTTTCAAAGGGGGATGAAGCAGTGGATCAGACAAAAAAAGGCCTCACCAAAGAATCTCCTCCGTGTCTCCTTCATTGGTGAACATGGAATAGATGAAGGTGCTTTACGAAAAGAATTTCTCACTGGTGTGTGTTCCACTAAGCACATCTCAGGTCATCAGAGTAAGGAAAAGTGTCGATCTGTGTGATATATTGCATTTAACAAAGTTTTTATCATTTCTACAGAAATGGTGCGTGGAATTGAATCACATTACTTTGAAGGAGATGGGGAACAAGGCAAGATCCCCAAATACAATATCTTGGACTACCAAGACCACAATTTCAAGTACGTTGAAAGACATTTTATATTTAAAGTATTTGTATTTAATTTCCCTCTAAATAGTTTTTAATTTTCTCACAAAAGGACCTGTGGAGAGATTCTAGCCACAAGTTTGGTCCAAGGAGGTCCTGCACCAAACTTCTTTACAACACAGTGCTACAACTTCTTGTGCCATGGAGAGATGGGCATCAATGGTGGGCCTGAGGAGGTTACAGCTCAGGATATGAAAAACCTGAAGGCAGAGGTACTGGTTCTGATAATATTTATAGCACAAAGTGACACTGTTACTGTGTCCCTTGTTAATACTAATACACTTAGATTAATGTATCATAATCAACCAGCTTCATGACACTTGAATCCAACAGGTGTCTCCCAGTCTCCCCATAACTGTATGCCCGTCCCCTCCGCCCTCTTCTCTCAATACTCTGACCAGTGATTTTCTTAAAATCTAGATGGTCGCTGCAGCCTAGTGCAGCTCAGTATTGGAAATGATGTTAAGTTTCCATGCCTGTAGTTGGCAATATGCCATGAAATAGTGGATATAATTTATCATTTGGTTATTGTCCTACCTTTTCTGTGCATATTTCTGCTACATCTTATATTTTCTGTTATCTTCAATTTTTGTTGATTTTACACTTTTAGGTGCAAAATGCAGATGATGAAAAACTGATGGGATTGTCAGATGCCATTGTGGCTTGTGGTTACCAAGGACCAATAACTGTTGACAAGAAAAATGCCATCACAGAGTATGTTCACTATGAAAGTAACTTTGTCATTGATGATTCAGTGATATCTATTTTACTGTGAATAAATACAGTATTCTTGTCTTACACTTTATTAGGGCCATTGGTTTGCATTCAGTGGTGAGGTTGATCCCAATTCTGACTCAGCTTCGTGAGGGATTCAAACTGTATGGGGTAACTGAGATTTTGGCACACCACGAGCAACTGTGCCAAGAGCTTTTTGTCCCTGGCCACATTACAAAAGTAAGCAATGTTTACAGCAAATATTCCCTTACTTTGATTCTTCCTGTCTGTTTAAAAAAAATGTTTTTAGCATTGTATATTTTAGATTTCAAATTGTGATAGACAACAGAAATATGCCATAGCAAAATTATGATACATCATTAGCCTCATGGCATATTTGCCCATGTCATGTATAGGTAATGAGGTGCAGTCAATCAACAGTATAGTCAGAGAGAACGGCTGGGTATCACAATTTAGCCAAAACATGGCTTAGGTAATTATGCTATGAGGCTAACAATATGTAATATAATTTGCACTATTTAGTTGTACTTTGTGAAGCCTCTTAATTGATTATTTTAGGATTCATCATGTAGTTTTAAAGTTTTAATGTGTTTTTATATGTCAGGTTGATGCAGACTTCATCGTTGGTGCTTTTTCTCCAAACTTAAGTGAGGAAGGATCTGTCAGACGTCGGCAAGAACTGAAAGTTCTTAATTTTCTGCAGGACTTTCTGCAAAATCTGGAAGACAGAGGTAGGACAGAAACGATTGAAGACTAATGGAACAAAAAATCTAAGATAGACCCGAAGTTGGTTGCAGTTCTGCAATGATGTAAGAATCATTATCACCACATAGTGGTTGAGAGGGAACAGAGGCGTAATGTATATCTTTTCAAGTTATTAGTTGATCTACAGGCCTTCCCTCACCTGTAGGCTTGAGCTTTGCTAAAGAACCAATACACAATGAAGCCAGTCTTATGCATCTACATTCAGATTTAAATTCAGAAATCAATAAAGGATCAAAGCAGAACTTTTACCTAACTGTTTTGAGGAGTCTGTACAAGTGGTTTGGCTCCAGATGAGAAAATTTGCCTTTAAAGGGGAAAGTTAGGTCAGCCTTGCAGCTCTTGGAAGTTCCTGCAGGTACACCTGATAGAGGAAGTTGACATCCACCAGCGGGTCTTCTCATGTCTGCCACCCATTTAATTGTATTGACAAGATTTGAGAATTTGGGTGTCAACAATCACAATTCCACAGTTTAGATATTCAGTTTAGTAACTGCAACTAGACAAGTAGTTGTGGCAAAACCTGACATGTTTTTGTCTAATTAGATGGAGACCATGAAGTGAAAGTCGGTGCAGCTGAAGAAGAAATGGCTGGTACATCTGAGATGAATGGCAAGGGAAGCAAATGTCCTTCACTACAGAATTTCTTTCAGTGGGTCACAGGTCATGCTCACATCCCACTGATTGAGTCTCAACGAAGCATGTTTAAAATCAACATAAATTTTGAGCATGACTGCAACTCTCATTATGGGGAACATAGCATGTGTTACCCAGTTGTCAATGCCTGTGGGGTTACTATAACATTTCCCACACGCCACTTGGGAACATACATTGACTTCGAAAAGAACCTAAGCACTGCACTGGAGTTTGGTTATGAATTTAGCAGGTACTAAATGACAAAGAACTCAAGTTATGTTTAAGTGTTTTGCAGCTAAATCGTTGTGGTTGTTGCAACCCTGCAGTTTTGAAAAGACAAAAAAAGACTTTTCAGAAAATGTATTTGAAAATGTTTACACTGGCATGTGTATCTCTTCAAAAGATCTTGTTACAAATAAATCTTACCAAAGAATTGTTTTGCAGTTGTAAAATTTACACTTGCAGAGGTTTTACATTTCTTTAAAGATTCACAAGCAAAAGTTTCAAGATAACAAAAGTTTCCTGTATGATATTTCAGATTGGGCAAGTGGGTGTAAAGGCAACATAAGTACATGCAGTGTTTTTATGATTACAAAGCATTTCAAATAATTACTCTGTACCAATTTTTCAAAAGTAAAGATATCTTCAATTACACATTTAAAGTAGACAGATATTCACGACACATGAGGTAGAGGCTCCTGCTGTCCAGATCACTGTTGTTATTGATAAGATTCTGACATTCCACCAGCTGGTCTTCAGTTACTGGGCAGTCAAATTCAGGGACCACCACAGCTCCGTGCACATCTTCTCGAAAATCTGCTGCAATGTCCCAGTCAATGTCCGGCTCCTGAATATCCTCAAGATTCTCTGGCTGGTTAATGGGTTGAAGCATCATTCCTGTTTGCCAGAGCTGCTCAGGAGTTCTGTTTTCTTCTGTTCTGATGGGATGGTGGTTCCAACCTTCCACAAAAGCATCCAGGTCTTTCTGAAGTTTGACAAGGAATGTTAGGTGGACTGCAAACAGATCTTCTGTAAAAGAAAAAGTTTACAAACTAGATGAAGAACTAAAACTAATTAAGAATAAAATATTGATGCTTTTGTTTTTTTTTCCATGATTTTACCTTTATTACACATCTTATAATGCCCTGACTAATTAGTCTATATTCAGTTTCTTCAGCTGATTCACATTTGTTAACCTATTTCTAAGTATTGAAATTGATCAAGGAGAACTACCTTCCTTGTTTGCCCCTCACAAGTCATCAGACATTGCCTTACCGCAGGAGGACACTTCAAGTAGGTCTTCCATCTCCAGCAGGTGGAGTTCGTTGTAATACTTTGATGTCACACATGTCCTGACATCCCGCCACAAACGCTCGATCCTAAGAGTACATCAAAGAGTTTGGAGACATGGTAACTAAACACTTTTTCACTTGCTGTATCTATTGTGTTAGTGACAGTGTACAAATAGATTTAGAAAACATTTAACTTAAGAAAAACAAAATTCACCTTTGATTATGGACACTTTTTCCCGACATAAAGCTCCCTCGATCAGTTCCACGGATGGTAAACATATATCTAGCTATGTCCACGTTCTCTACTCCCTGATCACCTCTCACCCTGCATAATTTACACAGATGACAAAGAGGTGTTAAAATTTGTCTCTACATTAAATACACAAAATGCAATGTACATCTTGTACATAACATGAATTTATGTGTATAACCATTTTCAAATAGGGTTGAAATAATTCTGGGGTGATAAACAATGTAAAAACATGCCTTGAAGGTATACCATGGATCTCTGTTGCTTTTTTGAATGCCGCAAAAGCTGTTGATGCAGTGTTGTTTGTTGCAGCCTCCAAACACATCACCTACATAACAGTAAGAAACTTATATTACACAGGCTTAGACAGAGAACACACAGTTGTAAAAAGCTAAGTTAACTCTTACCTTCCTGGAGTAGCCATCAACTGCACCAAAAAGGACAATGTTGTACCTGGTGGCATAGACTCGAACAGTTCATTTATTTCATGGCAACATACTAACATACTAATTCATTTTCATAACTGTGTAATAACTAAAAAAAAACAATAAAACAGTAGCATACTGACCTTATCAGCTTGTGATTAGTGTCGACATGCCACAGTGAGAGGGGTCCTCTGACAGAATAAGTTCTCCGCACAATGCAGCCTAGTCCACTCAGTCTGGAAAGAATTCCAAGTGAGTCCACGCGATGCATTGATGCAGTAAGTCTTCTCCACTGGACATTGATACCCATCGACCTCAGCCTTCCTTTCACCATCCGATAGCCTGCTGTTGGAATTTCACTCTGTATTTGCTGGATGGCATCATCCAGCTCTTCATCTGTGAGAGTGCTATAATTTTGGTTGACAGAAAGGCCATATTCTGTCATCCGTCGATGAACTGTCCTGGCTGAAATCCCCAGTAATTTTGCAATGCTCTTCACTGGCAGATTTAATTCAAGAAGTTCAACCAGTCTCTCTTTCTCTACTACATACATGGGACGCCCCCTTGCTCCAGTTACAGTTTCAACTGTGGTCACCGCAACATTAGCATGATCAATGTGGTCCATCACCAATCTTAGGAACTCTTGCAAAGCCTGTACAATCTCTAAGTGGATATTTACATGCCTCGACAGTGCTTCCCAGAGGTACAGCTCCTGTCTGCAAGTAAATAGTAGAAAGTCCATGTCCAGAGGTTGGCGTGAAAGGCCACACTCTAATTTCCTGATCAGTCTGGAGATCATTTGTTGTCTGAGAATATGCTGTTGACAGGAAAGTAACATTAAAACATCAGCACTGTGCTTGGGTTTACTTAAAAATTATATATAATTAAGGTGGCTAAAGTAATTATTAGTAAAGCTACTATACAGACAGTTGGGGAAATTGGTGATGAAATTTATTCTAAACAAAAATGCTTATTGATATTGAGTAGTGCAGTACTTACTTGCTCTGTCATTTTACCGGATCTGCTCAGTGTTCAGTGCTGTCCTCAACTGTATCAAAATAACTGTCAACAAAATGGTTATGTTGTAAACGGTGTTGAGACTAAACTTGGTCATAGAAACATACTGTTAGTCTTGGGATTTCGACAGCTACAATTAATAATGATTAACAACAACTTCTTGTCACAAATTTTACGTCAAAATTAAAGAAAGGGGTATAACGGAGATTAGCCTTAAAACTAGATGACTAAGATGCAGTCAAGTCCACCCAGTAGTCAATTGTTAGCATATATGAGCCACACGTCAACATACGTTACAAGCCATTTACCTTGAGTTGCATCTTTAATATGTCTAATTATACATTTTGACGGCTACCCAATTTTAGTTGTAACTGAAAACATGTACTGTTTTCTAATAAAATGAATGTTACATGTTAAACTTAACAAATGTATATTTCCTTCACCTTCTTTGTCCTCCTCGTTCTTCTTCTTCTTCTTCTTCTTCTTGTCCTCCAATTTTTTTTTTTTTTTAATCCACGTCACGTCCTCTGCTCTTCTTCTGCTTTAAACCAAAGTGCCTTCCTGAATATATATTAATTTTTACCCCGCTATATATATTTTTATTTTCTAAACTGGTGGATTTTCCAGGTGCTCCCATAAGATTATGTTAAACTGTCATGTTTGTAAATGTTTCCGTACCTTTGGGGCAATAAAGTTGCACCAAGCTATTACAACCAAGACCCGCGCTGTCACCGAATTGGAACTGAAAATTCTGGCCAATCAGATTAATGAGAAGGTTACCGCCCCCGACTGACAAATACGCCCTCTGAACAGAGAGAGCGAGCAGAGTTTTCCGACGAGAGCGTACTGGTGAGAGTGGGGGGGCGTGTTTTACGCTCGATGTGCTGCGTTTACGGCCCCGCGAGTAATTAAAAACTCCCGCGATCAGAGCAATGCGCTCGCTCGATTAAGAAATGCGCTACCGAATTGATAAATACGCTCGCCAGGGTATTTGGTACGCTCATCAAGGTATTTGGCAACGATGTAACGCCATACAGAGGTGTGTTGATGGCGCCTTAACAGCGCAGGAATTTACATGCACAACAGTAATCGTTTTTCTTCGATTACAGTGTTTTAATGATCGTGACAAGGCAAAATCGAAATCACGATCAAATTTCGATTAATCGTCCAGCCCTAATAGAAAACATATTTTTTCTTCTTGCTTAGAGTTACAATTACATGAGAGGATTGCTTTCCATTTGTATCAATTAGATATTAAGCTGAGGCCAAGAAAAGGTTGTCTCATATAGGTGTAATGATAGCAAGGGACTGGATATTAGGACCAAATAAACAAATGATATATAACATGTTCTTTAGTGCGTTTTAAATGGGATGCCTTTTCTTTCTTTTTTCTAATCTAAACTTCTGATTGTAGCTTTAAGGTTAGTGAATAGATGCAAAAAAAAGCAATTTTCCCTTAATACTATGTGTATAGATATGTTTTCCAGTAAGATTTACTATCCCTTTCTTTAGGAAGCTATAAAAAACCCTGAAAGTTACGGTTTTCAGTGTGCGATAATTTGTACTATTGATAAAAATGTATATTGGCCTGATAAACATTTCATTATATCACAAATATTCATAGAGAATTTGTATAACACAATTTCAAAAGTTTAGTCACTCAGTTGTCCAATATCACATTAATCTGATCTGGGGGGATTAATTGTAGTTTTGGCAACAACTCTCTAAAAGCTATTCTTTTATAAAATGCAACCCCACAGGAAGATAATAATAATAATAATAATAATAATAATAAGAAGAAGAATAAGAAGAAGAAGAAGAAGAAGAAGAAGAAAATAAAATAAAAGACCAACGGTCACCTTCATAGTCCCAGAGTCCAGGGAAAGCTTGACTTGGGGGTCCTTCAGGAGCTGCTGGGTCATTGAAGAATGGGCCAAATACTTGCATCTTCAGCCCTCCTAACCCAGGGGAAAAAACAATCTTGATGGGCTCATGATTCACAAGGTTGCTGTCCCAGGTGTGCTGAATCTCAAACTCCATTTGCGTAAGTGGGCTGAAAGAAAACAAATTAGTTAGAAAGAGAATTCATTGTACAAAACCCAGGAAGTGTACCAGTACTTACAGAGATTCGCAACATAGCAGAAGAAGGACCAGTGCTAAAAACCTAAATCCACAATATACCTTCATCTTGTCAGGCCCTTTTCACTTGCTACAGTATGAACATCTTGCAAAACATGTTGTGAAGACTAATATATATCCTGACTAGTAAGTTGTTATCTAAATGGGTCTAATGTCTTACACAATTCTGTTACTCAGTAACTATGCAGTAATTGTCTTAGTGATAGCGGAAACTTGACTGTGTATCAAAGTAATCTTACTTGATGCGATTGTGGTTATAGATTAAAGCTGAAATTAATGAAAAATAGTATCCAGATGACGTCTCCTCCCAAAAAACACGTTAGGAAAAAAGAACACTCGTTTATTTACAAATGTTCTCTATTCGCGAAATGCAGTAAAAGATAAACCAAGACTTTTAATGCTTTCATGGGTCTTTCGATGGAATTTATAACCATTACAAACGGAAACTAAAATAGTGAATTCCTATTATTGGCATTTCACTGCAATATATACAACACACTTCCCTATTCCGAGAGGAACCATATTGATATCCGTTATTTTGACGGAACTACTTTAGTGGTGCACACCTTCGTCGTCATTGGTTGTTATTTGTTTTGCTTTAAAACGGTAGGCGGAAAAAGCAATTTAAGTAAAAACTAGAATTATGATTTTATATTTTTTGTATTAAGAAAAATACGTACAGTGATTCTTTAGCATATTTAATCAATGTTACACGTCCGAAACATTGCTTGACTGTGTGTTTTTACGATTGCAACGCTGACTTTAGCCCGCAAAGTTAAGCCGTGATTGCTAACAAAAGGTATCCATGGATAACGGTGGAAAGCTAGCTTAAATAACATAGCTTTTTAAAGTGGTCAGCTGACTTCGCGTGCTATTGAATCACAACATAGCACTGAAAGACAGCCCCGAAAACAACAGTTTATATGTGGGTAGAAAATTAGTATCCGCTCGTCTGCTAATACTCATTTCTCGTTTAGACTACTCTCTAAACATGGAGGCAGAAGTTGAGTTTTTGCGTGATCAAGGTAAGGGTTAGTGAGTAGATAGGATACATTTCCTTTCACTCGCATTATCATGATTTTCTCTTTTTCCTCTTTCCTTGGGACTGTTTTGTCAGTCATTCTTGACCTACGTGCAATGCTCGTTTCTAATCTTTATGATTAATATCGACTAAAGTAAATGATTATTTTCTTATAATGTTTCCCAAGTACAATAGCAATATATAAATCTTGCCAATATGCCATCAAGATATCGAAAATGGCCTTTTCTCCCGTTTAAGATTATAATTCAGGGTGTAACTTCTCTCTCTCTCTCTCTCTCTCTCTCTCTCTCTCTCTCTCTCTCTCTCTATCTATCTATATATATACATATGTGTGTCTGTGTGTGTATATAAGTATGATTACTAAAACGTCTACTTTAGATGGGAAACTAAAATTCTTGGGAACTCTGAAAAATGTATGTATGCTTAATCACGTGCCCGTATTTTCAGTCCGCAGGTTAAATTCTGCTCTCAGCCAATATCAGTGTGGACACCGCACTCAATCAACATCATCTCAGGTAAAAACATCATTTTGAACTCAGTGTTCTGCAGAGGCTTGATTGTTATTCTTTCTTTAATCCTCATCATGAGATAACAAGTTAATTTTCTCATTACCTCGAGATTACAAGGACTGTTCTTTTCATGATTATGGAGTAATTTGTCTCGTTATCTTAAGAAAATAGTTTGTTTTCTCGAGATCACCAGATGGTTAAGGTGGGCTAAAAATAAGTGGTTATTGTGTTACACCTAATTTCATTAATCAGAATGATTGTAGGGGAGGATTTACAAGTCATAGCATGGGTATGTGTAATTCTGTGAATGAGCAATTGGTAAAACATGATTATTAGACACATTGCAATTTCAGCCTGTGTCAGACTTGATAGAAGTAGTAGAATAGTGTGATGCCAATAAAAAAAAAAACCATTCCGTCTGTGTTGGTCTTGTGATGGACTAGTAGCTGCTGGAATAGACGTCAGCCCCTCAGCAACCCTGCATTGGAATAATCCGTCATATAATAATTTATCTTGTTATCCTGAGAAAATAAACTTTGAAACGAAGCAAAGCTTTGTCACACTCAGAGACAAAGACTTTTTCTTTCAATGGACTGGTGTATTATTCACACTACACAACATGCTTGTCTGGTGTGTCTGTGTTTTGAAGTCCTAGTGTGTTCTTACTACACAACTGATTTGCAACAGGGGGTCTCTCACACACACGGTTTTTTCCCAGACTGACCCAACTGATCCCTGATAAGCAGTTCCAGCTGTCATGCAGACAAGCCCCTTGTGTCATTAAGCTTCCACTAAGATTAAAGTATTTTGTCCTGATTCAGTCTATTTTGCTCTTTTGATTGGTGAAGACAACTGTGATTACATACTGGAAACATGAAAGACCTATGAGTGTTCACACCAATAAGAATCCTGTTCAAATTCCTGAGCAGACTGTAGTTTCTTCCCCATACTTCTTGTCTTGTTTTTTTGCACATTTTTTTCCTCTTTTGAGGGTTGCCCTGTCCAGTGACCCTGTCACTTCTACTTTCATTGGCTGTTGCTCTATACTGATGGCTCACAACACCCCTGCTCTGTCTTGGAATATCAAACATGCTAGATATTCAGTGGGTAATGGTGACTGTCAATCCAATGCCAGATTTGTCTCAGATTTGTGCCATTTATCTTCCATCTCGAACATTTGTCTGTGGTCTAAAAGTTGGGCTTAACATGTTGAGAACTTTTCTTGATTGTCACTAGTATACACACAATAAGGAACTAGGGTAGTGTATATGAATCATGCATTAGGAGGTGAAAACAAGTATATTTATCTTAGATGAGCACTGAAGTGAAGCAGAGGAACTTCAAAAGGATAACTGCACTGAGGAAGCCTAACTGTTGTACCAGTATTTGTTAGCAACATCACAGCTAAAAAAAAAAAAAAAAGCTCATATTTGGTCATAGTAAGGTGACTTACCGACTGTCACATAAATGGGAATTATACTGACTGATTTCTGTAACTTATCTGTCTTTATTTGTTTTGTTGACTAAAGAATTTCTAGTACTTAGTATAATTAGACACTGTCTGGTAGACGCTAATGTTGATACTCTTTGCATCATGTCATGTGTTTGATAGGTTGAAGAAGCACGGCGGGCAGAGTCTCCTGCACCCTGGCTCTCAGATAGGGGGTTAGTTACACAATTTCCTTCTTCTCTGTCTCAAATTCTTTGTCACGCTTCAATCTTGCTCAATTATTATCACTGTTCATATAAATACAACAAAGAGAAAATCATTTCTCCCACACAAGTGATACTGTCATTTCTCTGTGTTACAGCATAATGGCTCCGCTTATAGCAGAGTATGATCAGCACATGGCTGAAATGACTGAAGAGCTGCAAAAATACCAGGTAAAAAAAAAACAAGGTTAAACTTATGAAATTGTGAAAATCTTTTGGTTTGCAGGTTAATTGTTGGATAGCTCTTCATGTGTGTGTGCTTATTGAACAGGAGCGGATGACAAATCTAAGGCTGAAGGTGGAGAGGCTTGTGATAGAAAATGAAAGGTAAAGATTTTTGGCATGTCAGCTTTTGGCCCCACAACAGACTACAAATATGGATTTGTACAGTACAGACCAAACCTGTTGCCAGAGACATTATAGAATAGTCATTCATTTTTTGCCTAAATTATTTCTTTATTTAGGGATAGGGTTATATTGAGCACTGTATTAATTTGTTTGCCTTGTTTTTCTTTATTGGTAATCAAGGTGTTTAGGCCATTTTCAAACAAAAGTTGACTAAAAATAATGAAGCTTGAAACTATGTGTAATTTAAGTTATTTTCGAGAAATGAAACTTCCAGTAACTATCCACTGCCTTTTCAAGGTTGCACGGAGAGCTAAGAGATGCTGTTGAAAAACAGCTCCATGCCCTTCCCATAGCTTCAGGAGTGGAAGGAAGCACAATGGAGGAGGATGCCATCATCAAAAACCTTCAAGAACAGATTCAGCTGTCTGAGCAGGTCTGTATTTTTCTGTTGTAGATTTCTAAACTCTTGAGGTTTTACCCTTAAAACTCCTCTAGATCGTCAGTGCTCCCAAGCGCTATCACTTATATTGTCAAGAATTACTAAGGAATGGTAGTGTGTAACTGTGAACGGTATCTTACTTGTTAGGTGATCTACAGATGTTTTCCAGCCATTTATATCCCATCCAGGCAGTTTACAATCCAGATGCAAATTGTAGTGTCTATTCAGAGACTTTATATGGTACGATCACACTGAGTGATCCAGTGGTTTTTCTGTGATTTTGTTGTACATTATGCAGTGACAATAAAGTCATTCATTCATATTTACCGAGTTTTTGCAATAAAAAAAGGTTTCTATCACTACTATGATGTTAAGAGACCTCTATTTTGACCTACAAACTATGATGAAGCCACTTCCCATCAAACTTTCAACTAATTAAATGTCTTAATTTGACTGTAATGTCCGATCAGGAGCAGCAGGAGATCAGCAAGTGACAAAAAAGTTCAATGTGCATCTGAAAATAAATAAATTTCAAAAAAAGGTCCTCAAAATCTGGAATAAAGATGTTTTTGACACAGTGGCACCAAAAACTCGCTGAGCTTAAGTTGGTTTTGTTTCTTTTGTATGTTTGTTTCAGTATTATATACTGAACGTGATTATATATAGATGAAAAAAGTCTTGGTTACTGTTAATCTTTGTGTTATTTCTACAAAGTACTTTTTTCTTTTTTTTTTTCTTTGGTTGGTTTGATGGTGCTATATCTGTTGATACATTTATTTTACATCATTTTAGCTTTGTAATCTGACAACTGAGGATGACCGGAAAAAAAATAATGTCTGAATGTTGACTGTTCTCTAGAGGGTTGAATATCTACATGTATTTTTACATAAAATAAAAAAAAAAAAAAGCAGCAAAAGGGTTAAGCCCACAGTTCTAGTTCTGTAAGCTTGTGTGTATTGTGCATACACACTGTGTGTTGTATGCTCACTAGTCAGCCCCTACAGGAATATGTGATGTTGCAATTGCAATGATTAACACACATTCAGCCAATCCTGACAAATTGTGTGCATCCTACAATTTGGTCCAATCACTGCAACTTTAATGCTACAGTGACAACTTTCAGCGCTCCTCTGCATTTCCTACAATACATACATACATCAACTTTATTTCTGTGTTTCTGATTAATAGTGTGCATGTGTAGGAGAACTTTGTAGCATCTATCGTCTGAAATCACCACAAAGCAAAAAGATGATCACTGCGTGAGTCTATAACATCCTTATCTGCTGCAAGTGGTGAATGAAAATGAATATACATATATAAGCTTCTGCAATGTCTTTCCTTTTTGTCCATACTGTTGCAGCTTCAAGAGCACTTTGTTGAACGGTGATATACTGTCCCAGTGTGATAATTGAATGGCTAAAATAATAAAATAAGGTATTCACAAAAGCAGCCACAAGATCAGGCTTTTTAGGTGGCAACAATCATGAAAAAATGCTGTAAACTCCTGCAGGATCTCACTAGCAGGTATTGTTTACACACCAGCGCTTAGAAGGTCAGAGATATTTGACTCAGAGAAACACAACTCACTTTCAGAGGGCAATAAAAGCCAGAATAACCTGGGCCACCTGTGATGAGGAGCGGAAGCCTCTGTACATGGGGGGGCACGCAAAAAACACATCTCCCCAAAGGTTCTTGCTTTTATCCCCCCACTTCTCTACATCTGCTAACTTGAAGTGATCTTGAGCAAAATTCTGAATGATTTATGTTATCCAGATTTGCAAGCTTTTTTTTTATTTTACTAAGAAGAGCTTTCACTTACCTCTGCTCAGCTCTCACCTTGGCAGACACAAATATAGATGACATCCACTTGAGCACAGAAAAACACTTCAGTCCCGGTACTACTGGATCTCAGTTCTGCATTTGACACGGTCAAACATAACATCTTACTAGACCTTCTGAAAAACTGTTTTATTATTATTTAAAAGACAGGGACTACTTTGTATCTGTAGGTAACTATAAATCTGAGTGAACTGAAATAATCTATGAAGTTCCCCAAGGCTCCATCCTGGGACCACTGCTGTTGAACATCTATATCCTGCCACACGCTCAAAATATAAAAAAAAAAAAAATTACCACAGTTATGTCGATGACACACAATTGTACATAACCATCTCGCCAGGAGACGACAGTCCGATCCAAACTCTGATCAACTGCATTAATCAAATTAAAGATTGGATGTGCCAGAACTTTGTCAAATGAAGACAAATTGAAATAATAGTTTTTGGAGCCAAGGAAGAAAGATTAAAAGTTAGTATTCAGCTTCAAACACCTAAGTTCAAAACTAACAACCAGGCCAGTAATCTGGGAGTAGTCATGGACTCAGACCTGAATTTTAGCAGTTATATTAAGACAGTTGTGAAGTCAGACTATTATCACTTAAAGAACATATCGAGGAACACAAAGGACTGATGACTCAATAGGATTTAGAAAAACTGGTCCATGTATTTATTTTTAGTAGACTGGACTGTTGTAATGTTGTCTTCACAGGTCTCCCTAAAAAGTCCATCAGACAGCTGCAGTTAGTCCAGAATAGGCCTGTCGCGATAAGCAATAAGTCAATTAATTGCACGGTAAGAAAAAATTAGCGCAATAAGTTTGTTGGCCGTGATAATTTTTATTTGTCTATATAAATAAACTTGCCTTGCTTTGCCTGACAAAGTACAGCTGCTTTGTTACAAATATAATTGTGCAACCTTCCTGTATAACTTTGGGTACACCAATATGGGTCTCATTGGTGTGTGATGGCTGCAGGGATTCGTATTCATTTATATCCATAGGGCAGTTGACTGATGTGGGTTGGTGGGTGTGAGTGTAGATGAGAAGACAACAGAATTTCTCTTCTGTGTTTTACTCGTTTACACGTTAGGCTGATGTGGGTCCTGTCACCATCTTGCTTTCTTTCCTGCAGCACTCATTTAACATTATTTTGTAGTTCATGTAATTTCTCAGCTGTAAGTTGTACAAGAATAAATTTTATCAATTAAGAACTGAAGAAACTGAAACAGAGCTGCTGATGTTTGTTAATGAAATTAGTTACCAATCAGCTGGGGATTAATCTGCAACATCGTTGATAATTATTAAGTAATTAGAAAACAATGTAACATTTCCAAGGCTATGATCTCTTCATTGTGACAGTAATTTATTTTTGTCATTTATAATTGCTAAATTGGATTTTTTTTTTTTTTTTTTTTTTTTGCAAGTCTGACTTTTCACTTATCTAATGAAAGAAATATGAATCGTTTTAATCATTGACAAAGGATAAGACACAAAGATTCAGTTGATTAATCAGTTGCTTAATTGATAGTGAAAATGCATTTTAGCTGCAGCACAAAAAAAAAAAGAAAGAAACTGAGTAGCATCTATTACCAACCTCTGATGTGCAGATAGAATAATCTTTACTTCTTGAAATAAAGGATCATAACATCTGCTTTATGGATACTCGATTTTCATTTGAAAAAATATAAAAGATGTTAATAGAACAATTCCAAACCTTATTGTTTAGTGTGGCTTCAGACAAAAGTTGCTGCCCCACTGAAATCCTTCCTGTGGTTTTTGAAATTGCATTCAGTGTTTACTGAGCTGCAGTGTTACTGGAATTTGTTGGAGATGGCTGCTGTCTAGAAGTTAGCTTTAAAGATCAATATAATTTTTTATCTCTGCATGCAGCAGAGACCATCAGGAAACATCCACTCTGGTTTTGTCAAAGTTAGTTTATGAAAACCTAAACTCCTTTTATCTTTTGATATGCATGGCGACAGAAAGCAAGAAATGATGGTTATTTGAGTGAATGTGCATCTGTATTCTTATGTGTCTTGAGTTTAGGAGCGGGTGCAGGCCATGGAGCTGTGGCAGACAGCAACCCAGGAGCTGGATCGGCTACAGCAGGTTTACCAGAAAGCCAACTCTGACAGGCAGCTCCATGATGCTCAGAGACAGCAGCTTAAGGTTCACCATTCCCACACTCACTTCCAGAACCAGCAAATTATAAACAAACACATTACCCATCTGTAGGTGTTGAACTTTGTGAAAGGGTGTACAGTAGTAATCATACATATGTAGGCATTTCACCACTAGATGGAGCTGTGATCATACATTAAGGCTAATTAAAGTTATTTGGACTCAGTTAATACTTAATATAAGCAGGACACAATTACTAGGAGTTAAATGCTATTGACTGCTTTCCCCCCATCACAGGACCAGCTTGTTCAGTTCCAGCAGCACGCTTACAAACTCCAAGTGGCCAATCAGAAGCTGGAATCAGTAAGTAATGCTTAATTAAAAGTGTGTTAAATTACTTTCTACCAATTAGCCATGGGAACGAAATGCTGCACACTTTTCCAAAATGAACCCTGCTCTAATAATTAATCTTGTAACTAAATTAATTGGTTTCTAAATCCCTCTGGTAGTCAGCCAGAAGTGTCTAGTTGTTTAATGGGCTGCCAGCTCACTTGGTAATCCTGTGACTATCTTAGCTTTTTCTTTTTCCAGCACACACTGCTGTACACCACCCGCTCTCTCACTCTCGCGGTCACTGATAAATAAAGATCAGACTGTTCAGGCTCTATTTAGAAACGGCTGACTTGACTGAGGTCAGTCTTACTATGGATATTTAGGCAAAAACGAATCGACAGACACACACATGCTGCTTAGTCTGCTTACTTGCTTACTTTGGTCACAACATGGCGTGTGAGGACATTGTATTGTGATACTATATCCTTCTAATGCATTTGTAATGAGTAGGTGAGCCTTGGGCTTTTCTCTCTCTGACTCTTAATGTAAGCAGCCTTTTTCAGTGACTGCATCTGAGAGCAGCTGAGTTTGTTGCAGTGGAGGGCTGACAGAGGCTCCGCAGGGTTTGTTCTGAAAGGACATAGGAAGTTTAAGGGCAAAGTTTTGGTTGACACTTAGTTTGAAATTTGGCTTAAAGCTGTGTGTCTGGAAGCATGCCACACAAATGGAAGTCTTGTCTTTCTTGCCACACACAGACTAACCAGCAGCTCCTGAAGACAGTGACAGAACAGAGCACGGAAATGGAGGAGTTACACAGTCAGCTCAGGTAACTAAATACTTTAGGGATTCAAAGCAGCTGCTGCCAAAGGTATTGTTTGTCATTAATGCAAACAACTCTATGCACTTCATGCTGCACCCCTTACTGTACTCCTTTGACAACAAATCTCTATTCAATTGGATTACAGATGAGATTTTAAGAGGTTTGTTTCATGCTCTGAAACTTGCACATAAGTAATAAACAAACATTTCTGAACTTAACTTTCTGAACAAATGGTTAATTCTTTTCTAAATGTATGTCTTTATTTGCTTTAAAAGAACTTTTCAGCACTGCTGTATACAATGTGTAAATGTCTGCAATGTTCTGCACACTTGTAAAGAAAGCCCTTTGCTTTTAAATGTAATTTATTTAAATGAAAATTATTATTGTTATTTAATTGTATGTTTTTTTTTTTTTAAGTAAATAGTAAAATCATGGACCAGGCAACTGAGGATGCAAATGTTAAAATGAAATTTAGGATCTATTATTTCAGTTAAAGTCTAAGGATAACTTTCAATTTTTGGACGAAATGTATTTAGTGACAAGGTTTAGACTGTATAGTGAATATAAAGTGACAGCCATCTGGTTTGTGGCTTCCTGGTGCCTTGCTGTCAGTGTCAGGTTGCCAAGAAACCAGCAGGGGGTCCAGGAAGGCATTGATGGCAGCCATCAGTCCAGGACATATCTTCTTAAAAAGAAATAAAAACATGTCACTTCTCTCCAGTTCTCATACCGATTCAACAAACAAAATATAATTTATCAACCAGTGAACTTTAGAAAACTCTTGGTTGTATTACAAATCTTAATATTTAAAGATGTGAAATTTATTGATACTTTTTTTTCTGTACTGACACAGACAGGCTAAAGCTGAACTTAGGACGTCCACAGCCAAAGTAGATGAGATGACCAAATTGTTGCAGAATTTTCAGGAAAAAATGCAGAGACGGGTGAGTAAAGGGGGAGTTAAAAAAAATAGTTGTTTATCAATCTACAAATTATGGGGACAGAAGAGGTTGTAGAAGCTGCTTTTTCTGTGAGAGTCTTCTAATCTTGCAGCCTCGTGATGGTTATGTTCATGTAATTAGGAGGAAGATGTAGCAGAAGCTCAGGGCCGTGAGGATGCAGCAGACAGACGTCTCCAGCAGCTTCAGACAGCCTTAAACCAACTAGAGACCAGGTGAGCATGTGTTTTTTTGCTGTTTGCTTTATCAGTAATCACTCGACGCTCCTTATAGCAGAGGGAATTGTTTTGAAGACTGAGAGTACCACAATGCTGATCTTATGGAAAGTCATGACATTTTCCATCACAGTTTTACTGTCTTAGGGCCAAACAGCAGGTTTTTGACTTTCCTTCCTCTGCCAATTCTCCCTCATTTTCTCAAATTCCAGGCTAAAAGCTGCATCGCAGGACGCAGAGGCGGTTCGCAGAGAGCAAGCTGTGTGGGAGAGACAGATGGGGGAGCTCCAGGCACGTTGCTCCACCCTAGAAGAGGAGAAGTATGAGGCTCTGTCCAAAGTCCGAGAGAGTGTTCAAGTAGCTGAGGAAGCTGCATTGCAAAAGGACCAGGTGACTTCTCTTCTTCATCTTAATGCTCGACAAATATCCACATCAGCTTAGAATTTTCCCTCTGAAACTGTACCTGTTTGTGTCTTTTATTTCACCTGTAGGCTCTGTTAAGAGAGAAACAGAAGATTGAAGAGCTAGAAAAGACGAAGGAGGCCATCAAACACCTAATACAGGAGGCAGCAGTTCGAACCAGGAAGGAGGTATGCAGCAATTAAATAATTGAACTAGTATATCTGTAACTTCAATCTGCTTTTAAAAAGAAATCGCAAATTTGTTTCCTTATTTGATTGATGGAAGCTTATTAAATGCTAATGCCAAATAGAAGATTTTAACCTTTAAACTATGACTCAAAAACCACATATATTTTAAATTCTAAATGGTTTTACATAGAAATTAAATCCATTACCTGTAGTTCTTTATTGTGTTAAGGCAGCGCTGTGTAACTGAAGCATTCATTGCTGGGCTTAAAAGCACCAACGGTCATGCTTAAGGTTTTTCTGAAAATTGTAGATTCACATGCATTTTCTTTTTTTCTTGACCATCCAGGTAGGGCTAGACGATATAGTGGATATATTCAATGTATCCAGAGAAGTTTTACATGGGATATATAAAATATTGCGAACATCAAGTGCAAACTGACAATGCTGCGTTTAAAGCGGCTACATGTGATTTTCTTCGTAGTTAGCTTCTCTCACTCACTGCAGACAGACTGCTCACTGCCCCGCCTGTCCAAAAAACTCTCCTGTGCACATGCATGTTGTTGTTTCAGGGGAGATGGGAAAGAGAGTATGCAGCTAGCTAGCTAGCTGCAAGCTGGTTTACGTTCGTTAAGAGATGGAAGATGAACGTCTACTTTAAGCAGTTTTTTGACTCAGAAATGACGACAATGACGAGGAGACTGATAGTTCAGCTGTGTTCCTTTCCCAGTGGACATGAAGGGTTAATACACCGGAGCAGGAAACTCTTCCACCTGCTTCTCCTCCAGCTGTTTTTTTGTCCAGACGTTATCATTAAAGCTGATATGCCTGTCTGTTTTTTTACAGCGACAGTTTCTAACGTGCATTCTCTCTCTGCTGATGGGAGTGTAGCTCACCTGTGTGTGCATGCAGCATGTACAGACATGACATAATTACATGTCAACATGAGAATGAGATGAAAAAAACCAGGCTGTTTAGATTTTATAATAAAAGGACAAAATATAAGCCTGCTGTAGAGGAAAGGTGACCAGAGGTACTTCTGTTGTTAAAATAACCTTAATAATAAAATATGATAAAATAATTTAATGAAAAAATATATAAGATTTAAATGAGTAATAATAGAAAATAAAATAAACTTCCAGGGTTGGTGGGAATTGCTGTTAGGGGGTTGGGGCGCCCCTGTATTATAATGGTTGGGGAAACACTGGTTTTTATTAGGTTTATGAGTGCAGGTCCCCAGTTCAGAATAAAAAGTTTGTTGAACAGGAAATAAAGATAATAAATAATAAACAATAAAGATACATTTAGCAGAGGTTACTTGAATCCTACTGGTGTCATTTTATGCATGAACATCAAGCTATACAGTACTATATCGTGTATCGGGATAAGGCAAAAAAAAAAAAAAAAAATCAGGATATCAGTTTTAGGCCATATTGCCTAGCCCTACTTCCAGGTACTTCTGTCATGGAGCTGGAGGTTAAGTTTAAATATTGCAGCAAAAGAAAGGCACCTTTTTTTCATATTAAGCTCCTTTATCACTCATACTTATTTAAAGTCACTCATCATGAAAACAAGTGTTTGTAATGAAGAATCAATCCCCAAACCGCCTGCAAATGCTAGTCAGACTTTAGAATGACCTAAGGATGTAAGTACTGTAATAGTGCAAGTCTATAAAGCATGATTGGTGGGATTTCCAAAATGGAGTTATTTCCAGTTATTCACTGTTCTTTGTTCAAGTGTGACATATATAATCATATATAATCATTGCTATTCTATAGACAGACATTTGCTTGCTTGCAAGTGTGGCTGAATGTGGCAGAAATTGATGACCTCTGTTTCACACTGACCTGCTGATCAGTTTGGATGTCTTGTGCAAAGAAACATTGCCAACAGAAGCAAGCAACATGGCTGTAAACAACGAAGGTGTCAAATCCTTGTAAATCTACGCTCCGTTAGTGCTGGATGAGGAAATGTGTTCAACACGTTAAGAGGTGTCAGCGATGGGCACATTTCACCTTAGTGAGAATCACTGAATTTGATATTGTTTGTTATGTGAAAAAAACAAAGAGAGAAAAAAAATTTCTGTGAGGTTTTCTTGAAAATAAATGGATTTATTCCTTGGAAATACATGGACTGTTACAGCACCGTCTCTTTGTTTTCGTTTGTCCCTTGATTATTTGTTTTCCTTTAAGATGTCTTATAGCTCAGTGCTTCTTACTGTCACACTCCTTTAAAAGCTTTTGTCTCTCAGTCTCTACAGAAACTATGACTTCGATATTAAATTGTTTTGGATTTTGGTCTTTTGTCCTTCCAGTAAATGTGTGATGGAAGACACGAACCCATTGCTATTATCTCAGCTGTGTGACTTTATCTTCAACAGGTGGAAAATGTGCGCAAGCAGTGCAACATGCAAATCCATCGTATGGCAGAGGAGCTGTCTGCACTGCAGTTGGTAACAGCCTGTCCTGTTAAAAGGATATTTATTTTTAAATCTAACTCGCTAAACTTTTTTGTATCAGCTTGTCTCCTTATTCTGTCTTCAACAAATCTACTTCATGACACTTCTTGTTCCCTCTTCTCACCTCTCTAGGAGTGTGCAGATAAAGAGTCTCAGATTGAAAGGTCCCTGCGTGAGAGAAAAGCGGTAGAGGAGGAACTGGAGAAGGTATCTGTGAAAGCACCAGTGAATGCGCAAGAAAGAAACTGCTGAAGCCTGCTTCAGATATTTTATAGTACTTGAATATATGGTTCTTTGACTGGGCTCATGCAGTGCAGCTGGTCATGGTAGTAATGCCTGGGGGTTTGTTTTAGGTGTATAAGGAGGGCAGAGCAGAGCCAGAGTTCAAGAAGATTGATGCCCTTCATCAGAGGTGTCTAAATGCAGAGAGACTGAAGGAAGACATAAGTCTCACTCTGCAAAGTACCCAGAACAAAATGAAAAAGATGGAGATTGAGTAAGTCTTACTTAGCACTGCATATTGGATTTACATCTTGTACAGGAATTTAAAATCCTCCTCCATTCGTCTCTAGTTACAGTGAGGAGCTGTCTCGGTGCCAGGAGGAAGTGCGACGGCTGCAGGGCTCTCTGGCTGCAGCCCGGGACGACTGCGTCGGCATCAGTGAGGAGCGGCTCCAGCTGCAACAGGAGAACCTGCAGCTCCACAGGGAGATGGATGAACTTCGTAAGGCTACTTTGCTGGTCCAAAAGAAAGCCAAGCAGCAGGTAACGATCTCAAATGCAAACTGGGAGGATGCAAATCAGTCTGTTCATATTCAACACTGTAAACAAAGTACACAGCAAAATAATCTTAGACTACCAAACAAAATAAAAATGGTTAGAGTACTATGAAATAAGTAAAGAAGAAAGTGTAAGTTGCTTTCTTTTATGGCCAGCAGTGTCAAGCTGAATTAAATAAAGAGAAAATTTGATGTTTCAACATTTTTTATTGAATTTTGATAACAGAGGGAAACGAAAAATCCTTATATTTGTTTACAGACTGGGACCAGGAGTAAAGGCGGAATTTTTTTTTTTTTTTAAGTGACATAATGAAGTACCCAAAACTCCCCTACCCGTTCCATTTGTCCCTGATAAGTCTAAATCCTTGTTAGGATAGTGGAGTTATCCAACCTAAAGTTTCAAAGAGTAGAGAAAAAAACTAAACAAAACAGAACCAAAACAAGCCAAAAAAAAAAGGCCACAAATAAATAAGAGGGTGTCACCCTATCACTGGTAATCTAATATTCATTTAGTGATAACTGTAAACTATTGTAATATTCCAGGAAGGGGTTCCAAGGCTCCTCATATTTTTGCAAAACCCTTTAGGGTTATATCTAATCTTCTTGAGTTTCAGAAAATACATTGTGTCTTAAATCCAGCTTGGGAAGTTGGGAAGTGTGTGCTTTTCCCGGGACAGGAAGATGAAACATCTTACAATTAAAAAAGTAAATACTATAACTACACAAGTTTTAAGGGTGTAAAATTCAGGGATGAATCCAAATAGTGCGGAATGGAGGATTTAGCTTTTTGGATCATTTTGATGTAGGCATTAAAAATGTTGAGCTAGAATGAACTTGCTTTAGGGCAGGACCAAAACATGTGTATGCAGTCTGCTGGTTGGCCTTTACAGCGAGGGCATGAGGAATCCACACGGGAGAAGACTTTCTCCAGTCCTGTATTGAACAGGTGTGCTATCAATGTGTCTCTGAGTTGTATCAAGCTGTGTCAAGCACACGGAGATGACAAGTGTTTTAATTCAAGCACTTTTTTCCAATAATCATCTATTATTTCCACTCAGAAGTTGATTTCCTCTAATGTCCTAACATCCTGTAAGGAAGAGAATGATACTGCATACATGGTTTCCTCCAAGATTTTTTTAAACTGTGGAGGAGCACTTTGTGCATGAGTACAGTTAGTATTAAATCCTCTGCCCTCAAAATGAAATCTGTTAACAGAGAACAATCCTAGAAAGGGAGATTTTCTGCTGACTTTGCAAATGATACAGAGAGAACGGGGCTTCAAAACTTCTTTACACTCAGATGGCAACTTGACCTAGGTGACTGTCAGGTGATATGAGTTTGAATAATTTATGTAAGTGGTATCACAAAGGGGTTTATTCACTTCTGTTTACTGCTCAGCAGTGGGCACTGCCTTTGATCGTTTTATTAATACTCTTGTGATCAGGTCACATGTAATTAGATATATAAACTATCTATTTCAGACCAGTTGGATTGTTCTTCACCTTCACTCACTGTTATCCTACCTAAGGTTTCAGAGATGGAGCAAGACTACAGTCTCAGAAAACAAGGACTTGATGCACGTGTGATGGAGCTGGAGGAAAGCAGTCGAAGCTCTAGCGCTGACCTGACACGCCTTCTTGCAGCACAGCAGAAAAGCACTCAACGATGGAAAGAAGAGGCCAAGAATCTTGTGCAGTCCTTTGAGACTAAAATCACAAGTCTCAAGTAAGAAATTCTGTTAAATACATTGAAACATGTCTACAGAAATGATACAAAAATGTGATTTATATGGACTAAAACTTTACTTTTTAAATATTTTAATTTTATTTATAATATTTACAAGCTCTCACTCGTGCAACATTTGTTTAAGTGACTTTACTCGACATTTTCCAAGGACAGCTCAGGTTCTAAAACAGCTCAAGTACTTTAATGCATTGAGTACCTGAAGTCTGACTAACAGCATTATAAAACTAAAGCAATGTCTGAAAACTACCTCTTAAAACCTGGACGGTTGTCTTTAGAATTTCATTCAGCAGCATTCAGTAATCCTTTTTATATGCCAGATGACATGAAGCAAATATGAAATAAAAAAGAAAATAATGGAGAGAATCAGAGAGTCCTGTTTTTATCTGAAGAAAAGCTGTGGGAGGCCTCACTACTCTGAAAGATAACATAAAATTCAGTGATTATGATCAAATCTCAGCATTCAGGAGGCAAGTCTGAAAACCAATTTGATTTGGTTGTGATCTGTGGTTTAAATTAAATTCCCCATTTAAAATTAATATATATTAAAGAGAATTATACAATTACGTTCAAGCAATTTCATGGCATGAGAAAAATATTTATGTGGTAAATACTGGTCTAAATGGACACTATTAATAAGGAAAAATTGGTCTTTAGTTAAATCAATACCAAGAGAAATTTTTTGAAGCAACTTTAAAGAACAATAGCAGCCTCAAAACTTCTCCTACCACCTTGGCACACCTTACTTTTCGACATTTCTCCTATTTTTTCTGCCAGAAATCTTTTAGCCCAACCAGGCTGGTTTGGTAGTAACAGTGCAGAGGTATTTTCAGGTCAGCTGAGTTCAGTTCTATGCTGTTGCTGTGTAACGTAGGACTTGTTACTGTTTTCCTGAAGCTACTCTTGTGTTCGGCTTTGGAGTCCCTCTGCTGTTGCTGCTGCAGCTATGGACCATGTTGAGATGTGGGTTTAATGATCAGGCCAAATCACAATGAATAACTTTAAGTTGGTTCCAGTCTATCAGCAATTACCTGTGACTTCAAACTCATACAGCATATTTTGCCTGCAGTCGACCTCTTTCTGCTGTTGGTCTAAAAAAATTATGTGCAAAAAAACAGGCAGAGCAAACATTCTCTGGTTTAAGAGAAGCTGCAAACTGAGGTGTTCAGCTCTAACAAAGCTAATGGAAACTGACAAACTGTTGATGAAATACATAAATACTTAATACAGTTCCCTCTTGAATTAAAGACAAACAGTGTAATGAAAGAATAAATATCTTTACTCTAATACGCTTCTGTCTAGAGATTCTATTGCATCAGTTTTATCTCTAATATTACATCAAAAACTAAAACATTTCAGAAAAATCAACTGTTGAAGTTGTTCTGCTCTTGGCAAAGGTTTTATGACACTGATATGTACTAAAATGCTAAGCATTTATAAGCCAAAGCTTTATAAATATAACTATTGTCTCCCTGAGACTTGTTTGGTTTTTATATTTCTGTTTTTCCCTTTTGTTTCAGGGCAGAACTGAATCGGCAGAAGCAGCGTTCACATGAGCTGGAGATGCAGCTTGAAACCAGCTATAATACTATTTCAGAGGTTTGTGTGACAGCCAAATGCTAGAGTTCATTATTTTAAACAAAATATAGAATGTAACCAACACTCAGTTATGTTTGATACCTTTATTCAACATGCCTGTAAAATAATCTTCAGTCTGATGGAATGAGCTAGCTCTTTTTAACATAGATGATGTTCTTCATAAAACACATTTAAGATAGATTTATTTAGCGCAGTCATAGGTTTAAATAACATATGAATTTAATGCATTTTACCCTATACAAAAATGTATATCTGTGTTTGCTCAGTGTGAGAGGCAGCTGGCTAAATTTCAAGAAAAGACAAGTCGTCTCCAGAACAGACTGACACAAGCTGAACAGAGGGCTGCTACTGCAACACAACAGGTAACTAGCATGTATGTCCAGACAGAAGGGCCTAATGTGACGCTTAAAAACCTATAATACATATTTCCTTTTCCACTTTTTTCTGATGGTTCACCAATTACTTTAATCTCTTGTTCTTTTGGTCTGTTTTACAGCTCAGTATGCTGGCATCACAGCGAAGGAAAACAGCCATGGCAAATCCAGACTAACTGACAACTTGTTATGTATAATATAATAATATAAAGAAATATTTAAGTACTTGCCCACAGTTTGAACATTTGCATAAGAAAACACTTTTGTACTGTATGCTTTGGTAATTAACCATAACTTATTAGTTTTATACACAAACATTGTAATTGTTATTTCTCTGGTGAGTTGTATTTTCTGGTTCAAAGTGCTTCTGTTTAATATAATGTGAAATAAACTTTTTAATATTTACAAATTATTCAAAGTATTTTCAGCAATCTCTTCATACCGGATCTTCAGGCTGTTGGAGAAACTGGATTTCAAGAAGCTAATCATTTCCACCTGTTCTAGGCTTGTCCAGAAATATTATCTTTCTGGCAAGAAATGTAGAACTATTGACAATATTTGGCAAGGGAACTAATTTTAATGTGAGTGAACGTCTTTAGGGTTGGTTAAATCAGAGATAGTAAACTTTAAAATGAAATATCTGGAATCTTGAGTATTTCTGCCAGTAAGGCAGTAAGGAAAAAGAAGGTACCTTTCCTTGAAACGTCCCTCTATTGTTTAAATCTGTTTTTTGCTCAAACATTCCGGTACTCTGTATGTATGTGTGTATATACATATATAGGTCTATGTGTGACTTGTTTAAAATGGAACACCCCGTGTTTTTTAATACTTTAAAACAAACATTTTTTTTTTTATTGAAAATGTATTTTAGTAGAAAGTCAACGTCTTTTAATTTTATTTTTATCTTCATATTTTAAAATGAGCGAATACGAATATCTTCACAAAACCATCAGCATGCTTTTGTTTGGCTGCGTTGTAGGGCAGGAGAGAATATCGTTGCTAGGCAACAGCAAACGTTAGCTCAATTGGCAACCGTCAATGGCTGTTTAGCAAACTTATGGAAGACGCTGGAGCTGAATATCAGGTACGGTTGTCGTGTTTGAGTGATATTCTAAGACGGAAACTCAAGGCGGTGTTCGCAAGTTTAAAGTCAAAAACTGTTCAGTTTGTGTTTGTGATAGTGATTAACTTTAGATTTCTTTACGCATGATTTGTCAATTGAACCGACTCGAGCAGTTTACGCCGCCTTTGAGCCGTGGTGTTTTACTACTGCTTCGAAGCCTGTGTGGATACATACGATGGCTTCTGCTTCTCCGAGGTCCACTCTGCCAAGCATTTCTGGCCTAAGCCTGGACAGTGAATCCAAAGGTAGGTACAGCTATCGAAGTTATCGAAAGCGTGCAAGTTCTGTTCTGTAAAACATGTTATTGCTAAAAGATGCATGAACTTACACACAGTTTCCCCACTTTTAAAACTGAAAAACAAGTTCATATTTCACTCCTACATCCCGGGGCCCCGTTTCAGAAAGCGGATTCAACAAACTTGAGTTATAAGCGCAACTCTCGGGTTTATCAAAGTCAAACTCAAGAGTTTTCGGTTTCAGGACAGGTGATAACTGTTAGCTCAGCTGTTAGCTCAACTTTATTTGATGCATTTTTAATATGCAAGTGCAACACAACAGCACCATATCTGTTACCCATCAGCTGTATTTCTTTACGTCTTTATTTGACATTGGGGAGGCAATGGGTCACTCAAAATGATGGTGGCATATTGTGTCTCTGACTGCTCTTCCATCTTGTGTATCAGCTGGGCGGTCATGATGTTCAATATCAGGTGCATTCAGTGGCTGAGTCGGACATTGCTCTCCTCTCATTGTGGCAATGTTGTGAAGAATGATACATGCCACAATAATGTCACATGCCTTATCTGGGGCGACTCTGAGCCTACGAAGGCACTGGAAGCTGTTAGAGAAAACCTTAAAAATGCACAAGTAACAAAGAACAGGTACTTCTTCCCACAGTATCAAAATAGACAGGTACTAATTTCCCACTTTCCTACTTAATAAGGTACTGTTCCACACATTTTCTTTATACCTTTCTCTTTAGGGTCTTCTCCTGCATGTTCTTTGATGGATCAAAATATGACAGACTACTTCTCTCAAGTTAACAATTTATTCATTTACAAAGTATGAGAATGTGCAAATTACAGAGCCCTGGGTCCATATCTATCCCTGGCAAACAGACATAAGAGATGTCCGGCTGCCCACAACAGACAGGACACCTTCTTTCTATCCCTGGACCCTTATACAGGACTGTCTCAGAAAATTAGAATATTGTGAAAAAGTTCTTTATTTCCTGTAATGCAATTAAAAAACATGAAATGTCATACATTCTGGATTCATTACAAATCAACTGAAATATTGCAAGCCTTTTATTGTTTCAATATCGCTGATTATGGCCTACAGCTTAAGAAAACCCAAATATCCTATCTCAAAATATTAGAATATCATGGAAAAAGTACACTAGTAGGCTATTCAACTAATCTCTTGAATCGTCTAATTAACTCGAAACACCTGCAAGGGTTTCCTGAGCCTTGAAAAACACTCAGCTTGGGTCAGTAAACTAAATCACAAGTATGGGGAAGACTGCTGATCTGACTGCTGTCCAGAGGACCATCATTGACACTCTCCATCAGGAGGGTAAGACACAAAAAGAAATTTCTCAAAGAGCAGGCTGTTCACAGAATGCAGTTTCAAAGCACATTCACAAAAAGCCTGTTGGAAGGGGGAAATGTGGCAGGAAACGCTGCACAACCAAGAGAGATGACCGCAGCCTTAACAGCATTGTGAAGAAGAGCCGCTTCCAGAATTTGGGGGAGCTTCAAAGACAGTGGACTGAAGCTGGAGTCCAGGTATCAAAAGCCACTGTTCACAGACGTGTCAGGGAACTGGGGTACAATAGCCGTATTCCCATGGTCAAGCCACTTCTGAACTCAAGACAGCGGAAGAAGCGTCTGACCTGGGCTATGGAAAAGAAGCACTGGACAGTTGCAGAGTGGTCCAAAGTCCTCTTTTCAGACGAAAGCAAGTTTTGTATTTCATTTGGGAGTCAAGGCACCAGAGTCTGGAGAAAGGCTGGAGAGGCGCAAAATCCAGGTTGCTTGAAATCCAGTGTGAAGTTCCCACAGTCAGCGATGGTTTGGGGAGCCATGTCAGCTGCTGGTGTTGGTCCACTGTGTTTCATCAAGTCCAGAGTAAATGCAGCTGTGTACCAAGAGATTTTAGAGCACTACATGCTTCCGTCTGCTGAAAAGCTCTATGGAGATGATGATTTCATTTTCCAGCATGATCTGGCACCTGCCCACAGTGCCAAAACCACCAGTAACTGGTGTACTGACCATGGCATTACTGTCCTCGATTGGCCTGCCAATTCCCCTGACCTGAACCCCATAGAGAATATGTGGGGTATTGTGAAGAAGGAGATGAAAGACACCAGACCCAACAATGCAAATGAGCTAAAGGCCGCTATTGAAGCATCCTGGGCATCCGTAACACCTCAGCAATGCCACAGGCTGATTGCCTCCATGCCACGCCGCATTGATGCAGTAATCCATGCAAAAGGATTCCCAACCAAGTACTGAGTGCATTAATGGACATTTTCAAGTGTTTGATTTTGTTTTGCTGTTATAATTTTTTTTTTTTTACTTGGTCTGAGGAAATATTCTAATATTTTGAGATGGGATTTTTGAGTTTTCTTAAGCTATAGGCCATAATCAGCGATATTGAAACAATAAAAGGCTTGCAATATCTCAGTTGATTTGTACTGAATCCAGAATGTATGGCATTTCATGTTTTTTAATTGCATTACAGGAAATAAAGAACTTTTTCACAATATTCTAATTTTCTGAGACAGTCCTGTATATTACAGCTCCTCCTCCTTTCTATACACAGTTTTACTGACTAATGGTGCAGTTGCAGAAGTAGGGTCAGCTGCAGTCACAGGCCGACCACATGCAGATGTCTACCCCCCTCCTTGTGACACCCATCCATTTGGTGGCTTCTTTTGTTCTGGAAAACAGGGACAAAGAAAACACACACAGACAAACAAGGTATCTCCTCTGAACTCCGGTTGACCCAGAAATTTCCCTTAAGGGTAACATTCCACATGTTGTTTTACTAGCAACACACCTTTAGTCAGCCCCTCCCATGTACTTCTCACATCCCATTTAAAGAATCTCATTGTTGCTTAAACACACTAGCACACTGTTAGTAAGTATATGAGCTTAAAGATAAGATATGATTAACAGAGTAAGAATATAAATGAAAATAAGTAGCACACTTAAGTTATCCCTTGATGAGTACCTTAATAAATTTATCTACAAAGCGAGCCTTAAGCATCCCAATATTTATCTCCACCCTGGCTCAAGTGCTGCAGTGAGCAATGCAGTGTAACAATGCTGCGGACCGGGGTGAGGATCAGGGTAAGGGGTCAGCAAATAAGGCTGGCAGGGGTACCCTCTGTCACCCAGCAGGTAACCATCAAACTCTCCTCTAATATAGGATACAATATAACATTTTGTTAGTTGTGATAGCTCAGGCAAAATATTAATTTTACTGTATATAACTCACCACCGGGAAATCTAGTGCTCAGTGTACACTCACAAAAGACTAGAGAGTCGTGCACAGACCAGGCCACTTTGCTTCCACATTACTGATGATGTAGGTTAGATTACATGATCTTCAAAGTACAGAACAGTAAGCTGCAGTAGCTGTGATGTGAAGTATCTGGGATTCTAAAGGCTACTATTTACCTGCACATTAATACTGTGGAAAGACTTTCTGTTCACATCATCTCCTTCATCTACTGAAGGAGCTGCGATAAAAATTTGAGTCCCATCTATGCAGCAAATCACACCTGGAAACCCTAAAATAGGTGTGCCCAAGTCCAATCCTCAAGATCTACTATCCACCACCTTTTAGATGCAACCCTTTCCCAACACACCTGAATAAAATGAATGGCTCGTTACCAGGCGTCTGCAAAGCTGAATGACACGTAGAGGAGGGAATTGAGCCATTTGATTCAGGCGTATTGGAGAAGGGCTGCATTTAAAAATTCCAGGATAGTAGATCTCGATGACTGGACTTGGGCACCCCTGCCATAAAATATATCAAATTAACTGATGTGTTCCACACTTAAAAATAAGTTCATTATTGCTTAGACAAATACCTGCAATTCTGTGGATTTTTTCTTTGTATCTTGTGGGTCTGTGACTTGGGAACACCACAAAAGTGTAGAGCAAACATTTCAGTGCAGGAGTAACTGTTCTCACAGCCCTGCAGACTGTTTATGGGGGTATTTTTCTATCTTTAACCAAGAGCATAATTGTTTGCTTTGAGAGTAAGATTTCTGGTTTTCACGCTCAAATATCATCTTGCTCTCTCTCAAAACTCTGCTCTCACACTCAGAAAGTCCCCTCTTGCTTTCAAATATGTTGTTCTTCCTTTTAAAACTCTGCGCTCAGACCTGGTGTCTTTCCTCACACTCAGACACTTTCTCTGCTCCCTCAAAACTTCTGCTCTTGGATATTTTTTCCTCTCTCTTTGGTTGCAGAAAGAGCTGTCTGTCAAACCTCCTCCAGCCAATAGAATATGAGATAATTTGAGCAAATCGTCCTCACCTTCTTCAGGGTGCGCTTGTTTTACTTGACACAGTGACTCCACACTCTTAGGCCAGATTTTGTTTGAACATAAACTTTTTAGTTATCATTTTATGTTTTGTATAACAGTGTCTCATTAATAAAACAAATAAGTTGTTTCTAATCATTTTCTACATTGTGCAGTGTAATAATAATGATTAACAAAGAAAGCTCAACATGTTACGTTTCTGTCAGAAGGAGCAGGGCTATTTTCAAAACTCAACTCAGTGAAAAAACTAAAAAGTTTATGTAAATGGTTTGTGTAAATCTAATATAAGAGAATTCAGTTATAACTACTAGAGGCTTTAAAGAAATTTAGATAAGTGAACTAATGAGTGTTAAATTCTAATGGTTGCCCATGTTGATACAACTTGACATGTTTCAGCATTGTGTAATGATAAAAAAATTATAGTTATTGATACAACCCATTGCTAATTTCTTAGTACAGTACATTTTAATGGTTGGCTTTGTTGATACAACTTGAACTTGTATCAACATAGCCAGTTTTTTCACTGACCTTTGATATACATAAAACAATAAATTGTAGATGCATACTCCCACATACAAGTCCAGAATCACAATCAACAGTACTGAGAATATGGCAGTGGCTTGTGTCAATAACTGTAATTTATTTTTGTCATTACACAATGTATAAATTTAGTCGCTGGTGGTGGGTTCTTTTCCTGTACCGTCCTTTTCGTTCGTGGTGCCAAGTTTAAAATTCAAAGAGAGCAGAACTTTACAACATTGTCTAATTGTTAACATAATACAGAAATTAAAACACAAAACTCAAATTTATATCCACGATGTGTCATATGAATAATATGAGGGCTGAGAATATTGTTCAGATACATGATCGATTGTGCAGAAAACAGTAACACTCAAAACAAATAATCATGAGGGAATGATAAAACATCCAAGCGGGGTCTGATCACCCTTTCCCAACGTAGATATCTGCGGTGTAATTGTGCTTCGATGTCACCTGGCTCTTCAAGACAAGGACACGTGATTTCTGACACTTCCTTCAGTCTGCAGGCTGCAGCTAAAGAGGAGAAACTCAGGGTTAGTTGAAGAAAACCTGCCAGCAAGCAGGTTAGCTTCATGGAGTCTGTTGCCACAGTAACTAACTCAGAGTTACACTGAACTCGCTTTGTCAAACAGAGATTCCCTTAACTTGGAGTAAGATAACTCAGAGTTTTCACTAAACCCACTTTCTGAAACGGGGCCCAGTTGTACAAAACGGAAAAAACAAACAAAAAGCCACCCCCTATTTTCGTGCCCCTAACCAACGTGAGGTTATAAAGAAAGAAAAAAAAAGAACGATACATAAATGATCCATAAATCTTAAAAAAGAATAAACAAAATCTATAATTTAGGAAACAATAAACAATCATAAGTACATATAACTTTCTCAAAATAGCCAGTTTTATTAATTTATTGACCTTTTAGTCACGATTATTTTAGCAAAGGCTGGAGATGCCTCACTGATTAAGAAAAAGTAAAATAAACAAACACACAAAAAAAACATCCTTGAGAAGTTTTGAGTGTTTCTCCAATATTGAGGATCAGACACATTTATTTCCATTGTGAGCAATTGGTAGTATGTTTTAACAATGCTGCATAATGCTCAAGAATAGAGCAGTGAAGAAATGACTCCTGAATATGCTGGCGTTGTGACAATGTCAATTGGCCTTTAGCCAAATGTGTACTACAGCCTTTAAGGTTGTGAGTGGCCTACTTGAAGGTTTGGTTCACATTTAAAAACATTTTCAAACTTTTGCTTTATGATGTTAGCTACCCATGGGTAGTTCTTTCTTGATTTCTCAAGTGCGTTTAATGCAGTTCAGCTTCTCGATTATGTGAGAAGCTCCATAAATTCCACGCGGATGCCTCCACCACCACCTTGATTTATGACTACCTAACAAACAGACCAGTTTGTGAGACTGAAAGGCTGTGTGTCTGAGATGGTGGTCAGAATGCAACACAGAACCTAGCAGGCTCCACTTCTTATTTACTACCTATTTTCATTTCATTCACCCTCAGTAAATGTGCTATTTGATTTATTGTCCCAGAACGGCTTCAGAACCTCCCAGAACTACAGAACCCAGCTCCCCCACCAAGACACCCAGTAAAAGTGACAGACCCACAGGTGAGACTTAATAAAATATCAAACCTGACAGCACTGAATGCCATACATTATTGCTATTTGAAGTGTTAAGCAGGTTTTAGCCCACTCAAAAATAAATTGTGGGCATTTTTGCATTCTGGTCTTAATCACATTAATCATAATCATTGTATTTAGCATAAATAGATGTGGATCTTTTGCAGATTTATTTTGCTTAATCTTAATGTAGGCTGTGCTGAAGAGACGTGTGGCACGGATAACACCCAGTGTCCAACACATAAAGACTCGTGAGCAGTTGTATTTTCCAGGCTGGTATACGCAGTCCCCTTCAACCCATGCAAAAAAGCAGCCTTTGCGCAGACGTCCTGAACAACCGCCTGTCCACCTACCCCCTCTGCAATCAACTAGACAGGTCGGTGACAAGGATACAAGATGAGAGAATAACAAATGCTTGAAGACACTCTTCACTCAAATTTGTGTTCTCGTCCCTGTGTATAATTATACAAGTTTACAGTTTACTGTTCTAATATAGCTGCTTAAGATAGAAAGTATCTTACCAAAGATGTTAGTTTTTACTCCAAGTTTATCAGTAAAAATGATTTAAGTGTTTGCAGGCTAAGGGTTAAGGGTTTAGAGACTTTGGAACCATTGTGGAAGCTTAAAGCTGACAATCCACATGCAGTACACTGGTCTAACTGGCACACTGGAAAATGGTCTTTCAGTGAATCTGTCTTGTATTAAAAAATTACTTTGGTGAAATTAAAAGTAATCACAAGGTCATCGTAGATGCTAATAATTTAGATCACATTTTTATAGCTTCAAACATGCAGAGGGATTTAACAATGTACAATAGTCAGGTTCATGTTTAAGCATGAAATTTTTATAAGGTAAAGATAAGGTAGTGCTAAAATCTAACTTTGATTCTGAGATGTAGGCTAACTATTCTCATGCCTCTCAAGTGGTGACAAATTGTTCTGATTTAAAAGAAAAAGAAAAATCACTTATCTTGGGCAAAAAGCTTTGACAAAGTTCCAATTTATTTATTGTAGGAGGAATTTTGTCTTTACTAGTGATTCTCTACCATTCTGTTTCTCTTCAGGCATCCCAGAATGAGGTGTCAACCTCTAGTCTCCCCAAACTTCCATTTTCTATTAAGAGTGGTGCACAGCTTGATCCTTCCTCCAGTCAGTTTTTAGAGTACAAAAAGGATTACTTCATGGTGATCAGCCATACAGGTATCCTATCGTTTCATAAGGGCGAGATCGAGTTTACAAGCCCGGAGCGTTGGGAACATGAGTTTGACTACCAATGCAAGTTGAGCCGCATCCCCTTCTTCGCCCTCTTCAAGAAATGGAAAACCTTTAATATGTGGCGCACCAAAGTTCGTGCAAAAAGGATTCGTGTGGCCAAAGATTTCCTACAACAAAATCTGTTTGTTGTCAGACCGGTAAGTAAGTGCCTAAACTGAATTATTGTCATAATGAACTTGAATATAAAATACTTTACATTGTATGAAAAACTTCATAGGGAAAATGAAGTTTTAATTTTTACACATTTGAATTGATTGTGTTTAGTTTAGATATTGTATTGTTATAATATTTGAACATGTCATGCAGTTTTTCAGTACCGCACTGATAGAAATATGGAACATGTGCTGCCAAACCAGAGGTGTCAGCTTCTGTCAAAAAATGAAAAAGCACACATACACTTTGGAGGAGTTCCAGGACACTGAACTCAAACATTTGCAAGAGGTGCAGTTGTACATTTATACAAAAAAAGAATTGTTACTAAAGTCTAAAGTTTTCATTATTTGTGCAAAAATAATGTCCTTTTTGTTGTTAGGTATTGATTGACCTTGAAAAGTTTCATGACCTAGTCAAGGAGGTTACCATTTGTGCCGGCCGTAACTTTTTGCTGGAACATGGATCCAAATCTACTGACCCAAGTGTGTACATGCTGAGCACAGAGAGAGATTTAAATCTAAATACAAGATGTAGAAATGTTGTTGGTATTTTGTTTGTTACAGGTGCTATAAAGAAAAAAATTCTTGGAATGATCAACAACACTTTCTCCTGTAACGAATTAGTCTCGTAAGTAATTTGATACTTGCTTCCATTTTTTCCTGTATGCTTTATTTATTTTTTTAACCATATAAATTAAACAGAGTGCAATGATTTGAAAGTCATTTAAAACCTATATTTTTATTTAAATTATTACAACACAAAGACAACATATCAAATGTTCAAAGAACTTTTATCTATTTATTTTTTTAAAGTACATATTTTGAATTCTAAGAATTCAAGCAACATTTTAAAACATCAAGGCAAGATAAGTTTTTATTGCACATTTAATTTTCAAGATTATTCAAGTGCTTTACATACAATATTGAAAGCATTACAGTGGGGTGGGGCATTAAAAAGTAACATTAAAAAATCTTTAAAAAGGAATGAAGAGAAGCTAGCAGCCTGTGCTGTCTAGCTTCTCCCTCGCTCTAGCAGAATTATGGTGGCGTTGCTCCTCTGTGTGTTTGCTGTGCTAAATGATAGCCTTTTATGTTAGACTATTTCATATTCACAGCAGGGTTAAACCTGGCTGTCCATGTTTCCCTTGGGGATTTAATAATAGTCTGGTTAGTTTGGGCTACACACAGTTTTGGTTTGAGTTGCGCTTCGGGTTACTATGAGTATATATATATATATATATATATATATATATATATATATATATATGTGTGTGTGTGTGTGTGTGTGTGTGTGTGTGTGTTACGGCCCCTGTAGCCTGATTGGCTTCACTATCAGAGGGGCAGGGACAGAGGTATGCCGGCTCCAGCCATTCCAGACAGGGCCTCCAGAACTGGCAATCAGCGGCAGAATGAGCCGCAGCTGCCAGCAATAAGCGGTGGCCGTAACAATATGTGTATGTAATGTGCTGCATGAGTGTGTGCAAAAGGATGGCCCATGGCTTGTTATGTAAAAGTGGTAATCAAGACCAGAAAAATGGAGTCTGCTGTACAGTGGTGAATTTAATTCATTCTCAGATCTTTAGGGATCTTTTCTCACTGTTGTTGATTCTGTGATAACATCTAGATTAATGTGGACCCCACATTTTATATAAGCCTATTATTTAGGGCTTGGACCATATTTGTACAGCAACGTCAATCTCTTACAGTAATGTGAGAGATTGTCATAATACTGTTATCCTCTGAAATTTTATCTCATTGGATGATGATATTGTTTAAATATGCGTTTTTAAATGATTTGCATATCACTGCATTCTGTTTAAATTGTTATACAGCGTCACATCTATTTTGGAAGAATCTGAGTCATCATTAATTTTTCAAGCACATCTAATACATGTAGTCTCTGTCTCTCACCCTTCTAGCTTCATCCGTCTTGTTGACTATTTGGTTGTCAGCACCTTTCACAGCTTGGTGGTAAACGAAGTGGATAAACTCCTGACTGTATTTCAGGAGCAAGTAGGTCAAACAGCCAGCCATGCCATCATTCAGAGCTGGAGCCAACATTCTGGGGGTCCCCCTAAAAAAGAGATGGAAAAGGAGGTAGGACAATGTTTATGTATTAGTCAAGGCAAAGTCATTTACTTCAGCAAATAAAGTTGCAAAGCAGACACAAACTTGTTAAGTTTATTTTTGCTTGCTTCAATCTTTATAAGCATGCTGAGTCAAAGGCTGCTCCCATCTATCCTTTATTCATGTCTAAGCTGGTGCTGGACTCAAATACCTTCACTTATAAACCCTCTAAAGAAGACTTTCAGGTTTGTACAGTTTTGAATTATTACAGATGGAGTTATTTATTCTTATGAAATACCTCTCTGCAATATACTCCCTGATGATTCTTGCAGGAGACCATTGAACAGATTATCAGCCAGTTCAAAAATACAGTATTGTCAGTGAACACACTTACAGGAGACCCTGATTGTGATTCATTGATTACGTCTGTAGAGCACAAGGTAAAAATAATCACCACATTCACAGCCCTGATGGATGTAGTCAAGATAACTCTTATTTTTCATTTCAGAGTTGTTGATATATCAAAAATATAATGATAGCTTTATGTGTTGTGTTTAACTTGATGTGATGTATGTGTGTTAACCTACAGGAGTTGCAAGATATGCCTAAAAATGGACCCTCTTTGAAATATCTTTTGGAAAAGGATGGCCACCTTCAAAGTATCATTCAAAACATCAGAGTCAGTTTTAGCTATGTAGTCATTTCTCTGTAATGACTTTCTATTGTATCCTTACTAAGCCTTTAAAGGTATGGGCCTGAGATATATATATATTTTTATCTCCTTCCTCAGGATTCAATCCATGTTGCCTTTGATGCAGCAAAAGTGTATTCACACACATTTGATGCTTTTCAAACATTCCACGTGGAGAATGAAAATCTGGATCTGGATGCAATGCAGCAACAGGATCATGGTACTGAAATTATATTTGGACACCTAAAAACAATATATCTAGGACATATATATATATATATATATATATATATATATTTAATTAATTATAGCGTATTTCCTGAGCAGTGCAATAAAAATCACCTATGTAAGAACTCTGTGTGAGCAGCTTCAGCATCGTAGGTTGGAGGCATTTACATTCATAGGCTGTGACATTAGGCACGTTTATATGTATAGCACAATTCAATGACAGGGTGATTCAAAGTTCACGATGAGGTGATTCAAAGTGCATTAGAAAATTAAACTAACTGTTCCAGTTTATTACACTAAGATTCACTATGTTCACACTTTAATTTAGGCATTTAGCACATGGTTTATCCCAAAGCAGCTCACAAGCAAGGGACAACATTCAAACCTAAATTTAACAACAAATTCTGGTATAAGTATTAACCACTTTACAATGTGTACTTTTACAGTTAAAAAAATAATAAAAAAATCAAAAGACAAAGTCAATGTTGTGGTAGAATTGTTGGATGTAAAAGCATTGGGTTAGGAGGTGTTCTCAGAAGAGAAGACAATCCACAGTGTTCTCTTTGTTACACCAGTCTTACATAAATAAAGAATAGTGAACGATTTGCTACTACGATTTGACGTGCTGCATCATCGGATGAGGATCAGCAGGTAAACAATAAAGTCCGTGTTATTTTTACACCCCTCAAAAGCACAAATCCGCCCCATTGCAGGAATAGTTCATCAGAAACTGAAAGAATAGAAGTCTGAAACTAGCAAATCTACACCATATAAGTTCACATCCCTTCATATGCGTTGGTGGGTGTGGTTTTCTATGCCCGCAAGGCGAGGACCCGTCTATCTGCATCTAGAGGTAGGGGCTGTGGGGTTTTTAAAATTTTCTCCTGACATAGATAGTCGGGATAAACATAACCTGGTTTTACCCTGCAGAGGGCGTTATGAGACATTTTTTCCTACAAAATAAAAAAAAAATACAAATTTTATCAATAGTATATGTAGTTTTCATCACAATTGAGTAATTCTGTGATGTTACCAGCTCCAAAAACACATTGTTGGGTGCACTACCCCTTTTAATGTAGAGAGTAGTGCCTCTACTCCAACAGCAGCTTGTTTTACCATAATGGAATTCAGCTTCATTTTGGACAGTTGAAATGTTGGCGTAGGTTTTATTCTGGCCGATATAGAAATGGCACAAAGTTATCACTCGTGTCAAAAATAAGTTAATTGCTTCATGTTGATAAACAAAAGATAATTTAAAGAGTCGTTTCCCATTTTAATCCCCTCTTAAGGGAAATATTGCAGTGTACTTACATTCTGGTATAAACTAATAGATCAGAAAGCAACAAGGTAGGCATGATTTTGAAGAGTGCAAAATTCTCAAAAATCAGGTAAAAAAAAAAAAAACAGTTTGCCAGCATATGCAAAGTGTGATCAATAATTAAATCCTATGAAACAGCTTCTTTTCTTGTAGACTAATTGTTTGACTTTGTCTCACAGATGTGGCCTTTTTTGAAAAAACTCTGGAGTTATACCACAAAGAGCATGAGAAGGCCTTAGCAATTCAAGACAAGAGGCATCTTGGCTTGCTGCTTGTGGACCAAACACAACTCAAAAAGGAACTTGTGTCTTCTCTCCAATGTAATCTGGAGGTTAGGAAACACATTGCCCATCACTTGCTCATGGGCAGCTACATATAGTGGAGACTCATGCAGTGAGGGTTTCATTTTATTAACAAGAGAAACATAATTAAACTTGAGAGGATGAAATGTAAGCATGAACATACAAGGCTGGAGCAGCAGAAGAAATAAATTCTGTACTTGCAATTAGGGCTGGACATTATATCGAGATTTTCAAATGTATAAAGACTTTATCAGATGTGTTATAGAATGAGGGAATATCGTTTATATCGAGATAGCTTGTTTTGAGTTAAAAGCATCTTTGCAATTTGCACAGCTGTATTTTTGTTATGGTCATTGAAAAGTATTTTTCATTGATTTTGTTTTAGGAGCATTTCATTTAATATACAGCTACTTTAATTTCAGTCAACTGTTTTAATGCACATGTGCTGCTGATCCTTAAAGTGTATTTAGCACTGAAAGCTGTAAATTAGAACTGTTTCTGTGGTTACTTGACAAAAAATATATTGAGATATATATCGTATATTGTGATTCAGGTAAAAAAAAAATATTGAGATATAAAATTTGGTTCATATCGCCCTACTTGCAATACTTATCAGTCATGCATTTACCAACCCCTGCACAAGTATGGCCTATCAAGAAACTTGCTCATCCACGACAAAAAGCCTTTACAAATGACAGTATAAGTGCAGAGAGGCTTAACAAAGCAATGCACAGTGTGCCATGAAAAGGTCTAAGTGGAATACTTTTCAGTCTCACCAAATGCCCACAAAAGCAAACAAAAAAACTTTCTGTTAAAAATGTCAAAGGTATACAGAGCAGAAGCCATCACTCTCCCTTTTCTTTCCCAGGTCATTAATGGGATGTTCACCCAGCAAGCGAAGAAAAAGCTAGATGTCGTTCTCACTGAAGTTTGTGAAGCACAGTTTAAACTGGAGCGCCCTGTGTCCACTACAGCAGAAATGGCCAGTTTTCTCACATTCCTCGATGAGATCATGGAGAGGGTGAGATCCACAAGCCAGTACATAGTACACACATACCTAGATGTTTCAGAAGAAACATATAGAGCAAAAGTATTTTCACAGTGTACTGTCATCAACAGTCTCTCCTCTCTCTCTCCTCCTCATTGTTTTTTTTTCTTGACACTTTACCATAATTATCTCTTTTTCTTTATTTCACTAGATTGCTGTACTAAAAGAGGAGCAGATGACAGTTTCAAAAATGTACAGTCTAATCAACACATACTCTGTTCCCACTCCTCCTGAGGATCGTGTAGTTTTTGCCACATTGAAACCCTCCATTAACTCGTTGGAACGCATAATCGGTTACGCATTGGCAGAGAGGGACTCCAGCATGGAGAAGTTTTGCTGCTCCCTGAGCGCAGGCATAAAAAAAGTACAAGATGAGGTCACAAATATCAAACATAAAGTACAGGTACCTGCAATAATTGAATTTAAAATAATTCATATTTTTAAAGTGGTTTTAATACAGTTTGTTACTTATATATCCGTGTACATGGACAGTATGTGCTAAATTTTTCCTTGACGACCTTGTTGTGTTTAATTTGTAGAATCCAGAACTTTTGGACATCAATGCAGATCCCTCTCAAGTGCGACTTCTGTTGGAAGAGATCCAGATTTCCATAAATGAGTTGCATGACCAGGTGTCTGCATATAACTCTTACCAGAGGAAATTTCAGGTGCCTCAAATCTTTGCATCTTTTATGTTATTTGGTATAGAATAATAGGTTTACTGCAGACTTGGTCAGGCTATTTTATCTTAGAACGATAAACAATGCAACCCAGTCCAAAAAAGTGATTGCTTTTTTCTTGACAAAATAAGGTGGAGGTAACCAGGCTTGACACACTGGAGGGGTTAATTGCAGAATTCAAGCTGAAACAGCTTCTTTGGGACTGTCTGGAGAAATGGGTCATTTTACAGGATGGATGGCAGCAGGTGAGATGCTGCAGTACATCCAGTGTATAAGCCTAAACACACATACATGTTTACTGTAATAACAAAAATTCTTGATATGTCTGTCTTGTAAGCTGTGCTGTCATTGAGTCTTGACTCATCCCCAGAGCACACTTGAGCAACTGGACCTGGAGCAGTTCAGCTTAGAGATCAACACTTACAGCAAGTACATCAGCCAGCTAGAGAAGGGCCTTTTTCCCAATGAGTTGGTGCCAAGTTTAAAGAATAAGGTGGAAGTTATGAAGCAAAGGGTGGGTAGGACAGAGAATTCAGTCATAACTTATATTTTTATGTGATGTGTGTAATATGAATAATGTTACCACAAGTTTCTTTCCTGAAATAAAGTCACATAATAGTTCTTACTTAAAGCAACTACTTGACTTTTGATGATTCTCTATTTTGATTATTTATTTCTATACTTTCTAACAGCTGCCTGTGATCACTGAACTTCGTAACCCATGTATGAAACCACGACACTGGAAGTCCCTACATTCTTATGTGGGCACCTCACTGAATATTGGACTTACTTTGACTGCTTTGGAAGAGCTTAATGTCTTCTCATATGGCACAGAGATACAGGAGGTAACAGATGATGAAACATCTGGTTGCTGTTTTTTTTTCTGTGGTCATACTGCATGCTAACCTGACTCACTATTTTGTGCTACATCTTTGTGTATTTTAACGCTTGGGCTTTAAGTTCTCTGTTCGCAACTATAACTAGATGATGATTTGCCAACAGTATATCAGACAATCCATCATCATTTAGTGGTGCAGATTTACTAAACCAGGTAAATTAGCATGGGGTATTCACTCTGAAGATGATCCACCACCATTATTCTGATCCATGAACACAAATGTAGCAACTGGATTTTTGTAATAACCCGGTTAATTTACCATGAGCAGAGTGAATTATCATGTTTATCACATATTATGCCATAAACATGGCATTGACCCTGGCCCCTTCTTTTAGGTTGTTGAACATATTTGAGCTGGGCTGTGTGCCTACAATCAACACTATTAATCTGACCAGCTGCATTACTAATATCTCACTTGAACCTAAATTAAGCCTTTTTTTATTTTTTTAGATTAAACATCATTTGATTTATCTTACGTTATTCTATTTCTCTTTTTTTTTCTTTTTTCATGGTTCATGATCATGGGCAGTGTTCAAAATTGAGCTCATTATTAACTCATTAAAGCCTTATATTGCTTTATAGTAACCAGAATCAGAAAAAAAAAGAAAATTATGAACTTACCACATAGTCAGCTGTCGTGTTGCCTACTCTCCACCCCTGTCCAACCCCTGAAAAATGAAAGCACAAGCTTTAAACCCAAAGATTTAAATTGCTTGAGATCTTGGAGAAAATATTGCTTTTCAGTTAAATATTTTTTATGTTATTTACCCTCAGCAACACCTCAACAGCATAAAAATCTGACCTCATGTAACAAAGTTTAACTTTTAGGTTTCAGCACAGGCTTCCGGAGAAGCTTCGGTGGAGTCCATTATTTCAAAGGTTTGTGGTCTACATATGAAATTGTGTGCAGTGATGATCGTTGTTAGTGTATTCACAGTAATGATATCATAGTGAATTAACAGAATGTGATTTAACAAGATCCTAAGAATGGCGGCTTGGTAAACATTTTTATCTGTAAAGAGTAGCTTAGCTGTTTTAGTTTATTAAACTGATGAATACATGAAATAAAATATCATTATTGTTATTAACTCTTCATAAACTGTGCAGGTGGAAAATGTATGGAAAACAACTGAGTTCACAGTGCTGCCTCATGGAGACTCTAATAAAGTCTTCATCTTAGGAGGCACTGATGATATCCAGGTGGTAACACTCACATGCAACACTCACAAAGTGTTTGATTAAACAACAGTAGCATTTAACTGTCTGTCATCATGTGTGTGTTGGTGTTTCTCTGCTTCTGTGAAGGTACTCCTGGATGACAGTATTATCAATGTGGGCACAGTGGCATCTTCACGCTATGTAGCGCCCATTAAATACAAGGTGGACAAATTGCAGAGACAGCTGGATCTCTTTAATCAGACACTGGTAAATACTTAAAGAACAATAGCATATGGTGGCCTTTGTTAGGGTCCTAGAGATTCCTCCACAGAAAGCTGAAACTTGTCAGCTTCCCTAAGTGCAGATTTTAATAGAACTGCATTGGATTTTTTTCTTAAAAGTTACACAGCGCCTCCCCCTAGTGGATGCATCTGTGTGAAATTAAGTTTCAGCATGTGTAAGAAAATATTAGCAATGATTCATATAAGGCTCCTGCTTCTTTCTGTGTTTAATTGTTATCTTTTGTTCAAATTGTGCCTTCTGTCTTAATTCACTGCCTTTTTTCTTTCTTCTACAATGTGTCTACCAGGAAGAATGGCTCATGTGCCAAAGGAACTGGCTGTACCTTGAGAGTATCTTCTTGGCTCCAGATATCAAGAGGCAGCTGCCAGCTGAATCCAAGCTGTTTCTTAGAGTGGACAAGTCCTGGAAAGAGATCATGGTGAAGGTCAATATGATGCCTAATGCCCTTAAAGCAGCCACACAGCCTGGTAAGTGGCATATAGCATGCATAGAAAAGCAAGTGATATAAGCTGAACAAGGAAGACAGAACTGCATGGTGCCACACACTCCCTCAGTTTAATTTACTGTCACATCAAATACAACTAATTTGTTTTATCTGACACAGATCTTTTGGAGATCTTTAAACTCAATAACAGCCTTTTAGATGAGATACAGAAGTGTCTAGAAGATTACCTGGAGTCTAAGAGAGTCATCTTCCCCAGGTACTATACATACATAGTTTTTGTTATTTACTATTAATTCTATTGCTTTAACTTTAACATAATTTTTAGATGTACTTCTGGTTAGAGGTGTTTTTGTTGTTATTTTTGAAATATAAAATATGCTAATCTAAATTTTACCACCTTTGCTCTGAACATATTTTCACAGTGAGAACTGCAGGTGATTATTAACATTTAGTTCACTGATATTCATTTTTATCTGTTTTCAGATTTTGCTTTTTATCCAACGATGAGCTGCTAAAGATCCTGGCTCAGACACGGAATCCTCAGGCAGTGCAGCCCCATCTCCGGAAGTGTTTTGATGCCATTACGCGACTGGAGTTTGCCCTGCTGCCTCCAAAATCTACTCATGCAACTGAAGTACTGGATGCTGGAGAAAAGGAGAACCTATACAGCAAAGACATTCTTTATATGGTATCCCCGGAGGGAGAGAAGGTCATTATTCTTCATGACTGTGCTTTAATCTGACCAATATTCTCTTGTTTCAGTTCTTGCAAAATTCTTTGATTCTCTACCTGGTATCCAATTTTATTATCTTGTTTTAATAACCTTTGGGTTTGCCAGTCTTTGCAACAAAAAAGAAATCCACAAATACCTAAAATACATTAAAAACAAATGTAACCAAATGCTAACCTGTAACTGAATTTGCTCCTTTGTACATGAAGGTACATTTAACTAAAGGTCTGAAGGCTCAAGGCAATGTGGAAGATTGGCTTTGCAAGGTTGAGGAGGCAATGTACTCGTCACTGAAACGCCTCAGCAAGGCAGCCATTGCAGACTACCAGGTGAAGTCTAGGGAGGAATGGGTGGTCGCAGGACATCCATCGCAGGTGTGCATATACACACACACACAAACACAAATACGTTTTAAAAGAAACTGTGTACCAGTTTGCCTTTGTATCCCAAGGTGGTGCTGACCATCTCCCAGATGATGTGGTGCAGGGACATGGATACCTGCCTAGAGGGAGACCATGATCACTCTGCTGCCCTGCAGGAATTTGAACTCATCAGCTTTGATGTAAATCACACTAGCAATTACCATACTTCTTCTTCATTTTCTTCTTCACTGTCTGATTAAAGATTGATCGAACAAGTCTTGTTTTTTTGTTTGTTTTGTTCTTTTTAATTGAAACTTACAATAAACTACAAGATACTTGACTGTATTTGTGTTTATTTTCAGAGGCTGAATACCTTGGCAGCATTGGTACGAGGACAGCTTCCTGCTTTACACCGTAATATTATCACTGCCCTCATCACCATTGATGTTCATGCCAGAGACATTGTCACAGATCTAGTCCAGCAGAAGGTACAGTAGTGCTGTGGGTATTACTACGTCTAAGAGGAAGTTATATTGTTCTGTTCCTTACATGACGTAAAGGCTCCAGGAGTCGATTGGAGATTTTGCTTTTAATTTTTGTTTTTATATAAATAGAAATTTGGTAACATTCCTTAAAGTGACCCCAGGCTTATTTTTCAGGTTGACACTACGTCCAACTTTGAATGGCAGAGACAGCTACGCTACTACTGGGACCTGGACCTGGACAACTGTGTGGCCAAAATGGCTATGTCCACTTACATTTATGGATATGAGTATCTAGGAGCTTGTCCCCGGCTGGTTATCACACCACTCACAGTAGGAGAATATAATATTTAAATTTCAGTTTGTGTGTACACAGATATGCCATTCAGAACATAAATTTTTGGAGGAACTTACATTTTTAAACAGGTTCTGGGTCTCCGCATAAATTTAATATGTAACATGGCAACTGGACATTCTTTTGCAGAAAAGACATACTTGTGGTAAATTTAGTCATTCAAGGTCTTAGCACTATTTCTCCACAAACAGCTGAGTGATTCCTTTGACCGATGTTTAGGATTGTTATCTTGCTGAAAAATCACAATATTTTAATGCATTTTCCTATTTGTGTGTGTATATTTATATATATATACCAGGAATTAATTGTGTCATCCTTTTAGCTGGAAACATGGAAACATGGAATGTGGAGAACAAAAAAATATTTAAAATAAAGTATTAAAACTCCTGCCTCCGGTCATCCATTGACCAATCCTAAATTTTCCTCTTTGAGTAATAGCTTTTTTTTTTCTTTTTTGAGTCCCTTAGAAACCAAACTGGATACATAAGTACATTTTATGGTCTAACTTAGAGAGACTTCCACTATATGATATTTATTTATATATTTTTTGATGCCATATCATAAAAATGTAATGTAGGTCCTTAATTGTGCCAAAGTGTGACCACAGATAAGAACATAATACAGTCACAAAAAATGTTTTGGGGGTTATTTTTCAAGCCTTTTTCAGTTGTTTTGTAAATATATTTTTCCTTCTTCTCTGTTCCTGCCCTGATCTGCAGGACCGTTGCTACCTGTGTCTGATGGGAGCTCTCCAGCTGGACCTGGGAGGTGCTCCAGCTGGGCCAGCTGGGACGGGCAAAACAGAGACCACTAAGGATTTGGCCAAAGCCCTGGCCATACAGTGTGTGGTCTTTAACTGTTCTGATGGACTTGATTACAAGGTCAGTAATAATGGAATGTAAAAATCTGTGTTCAAAGAGAAATTTTTAAAAAGCTGTCACAAAATGTTTCACCCAAGCAAAAATCTAATTAGAAAGCAAACTACAAAATAAACTAAGTGAATAAAGATATGACAAAAAGAAAAAGGCATTTTGGTTAAAAATTAAAATAAAGAAGAAATCTCACAAAACTATGATTTAAGAGGAGATCTGAGTGAGTTCAGTAAATCTATAAACTTGGTAAATCTATAATAACGTCATGTACTACAGCAACACTTCTAAGTAACTACAACTTGTGCAAATCAACTAACTACTAAAACTAATAGAGGCAATGAAATAAGCAAACTTTTGAATCTGTTTTCCTGATCAGATTGTTTGGTTTTATGTTTTTTTGTTTTTCTGCACTGCTATATTTGTTGATTTTCCAGTCTGCACAAAATGAGATTTTTGTTAGGAATAATTGCCTTAACAGTGATGAACTTCACTAGGCTTTCTAGCCTTTGTACATACAAAGTAAAGCCTCTAGATGGCATTGTTACAAAAGCAATCAAGCTGCTATTTAGTCCCAGTACACAATATATTTGGGGCTACTAAAACATTGTGGAAAGACAGATTTTACTTTTGTGTTTTTATTATATTTAAGACTTTTTCCCTGTATGTTTAGCTTATAAATCAATATTTACTGTATTTGTTATAAATGCAGTCATCAAGCAAGATATCATACTTTAGCTGATACTGGCCTCAGATGTTTGCCTGTGCCAAGAACGCTAAATCTCTCCACTTGATTTATTTAATCAAATGAAATTAACTGAAATTCTATGTGATATCAGGCAACACAAACAAATTTACTTATACTATATACATTATAGTATAACAGGGGCTTTTACTAAGGATTATTATGATGAAAAAATAAAGAATTATGACCTCCTTCCACATTTTTACAGGTATTTAAATCCAGGATGTTTATTGCCTTTGTACACAGTTTCTCTCTAGCTTCTTTTATTATGGTCAGTTTACAAATACACAGGATGCCCATATATTAAGCCTTACTTTTAATTAACAAAATGAATGTACTGTTGTCGTCTGAATTTTTTTAAACCTTCAACCATGAACAACACAGTGTATTTCATTTTAGTGTTGAGCAGTGCTTTATCTTGTGGTGCAGAGCGGTTGAAGTCAGTACAGCTGAAAACATTAACCATCAACTTAGTTGGGAAGCCGTTCTTCCTTTCTGCTGTGATATTGAGAGAAGACACCTAGAGTACACTAGAGATAGACATGGTTTTCATTTAGACAGACTGGAATTATAATCCATTTGGTTTTATGAGGTTTTCATTTATTTATTTTTATTTTTAAATGATCCGCTTTCAACTGTAACATTCAATAAGTCTCTAAAGGAAATCTATAACTTTAAGTAGTCTGTTTAACTATGACTGACGTGGTTCAAATCAAGCTAAGCAAAGCAGTTAAAGTGACATTTATTATTGGGCCTTTGCATTTGCAGATAAGTAAATATATGTTCAGCATGTTCAGTCTTAAACTAAACAGAGAAAGAAGCAGAAAGTCTTTCTCACACAAAAGCTCTCTTTTTAAATCACCTGATCAAGTCATCTATTTCTTACAGATGATGGGGCGCTTCTTCAGTGGGCTTGCTCAGTCAGGAGCTTGGTGTTGTTTTGATGAATTCAATCGCATTGACATTGAAGTGTTGTCTGTTATTGCTCAGCAGCTCATAACTATACGAAATGCAAAAGCTGCTAAGGTAATCTCATAAACACGCATACACAAATACCCCCAGGAGGATCCCTGTCTCCCCTGTCATTTCTGACCATGCATCATCATTTATAGAGTAGAGTTAAGATGTTTTTCTATCATTGTAACGTGGTTTCTAACACTAGGAAACTAAATCTTACAGATCTCAGTGGTCAGTTACTCAGCAGTTACACCATTTCTTTTTTTTAGCTCCACAATTACTGAGTTATTTACTGGACATTATAAAGTGAATCATTAATATATAAATATAAAGTTATGTAATAAGCTTAAAGATGAGTAGACTAGGTAATCAGCTGTAACCCAGAATGACTGTATTTTCCATGGGATATGAAGCTTAATTTAGTTTAAAACAAATCATTTCAGTAAGTACTGCCACATGAATAGTTATCTGTATTGGTAATAAGACATCACTCCATATAAACCAGCAAAAGTATCCCAGCTATCCCAAAGTAATCCAACTATGTCACACAGCTCACAAGATTTCAGTTTGAAGGCCGCGAGATCAAGTTGGTGATGACATGTGCTGCCTTCATCACCATGAACCCAGGATATGCTGGCAGAACAGAACTACCTGACAACCTCAAAGCTCTCTTTAGACCAATAGCAATGATGGTGCCAAACTATGCACTTATAGCAGAGGTAACTGGATATATGCATGTGTTTATGTTTGTTTCTATATAAAATACATAACATTGATTTTCTTTCAAGCTCAACTGCATCATCATAACGGTAGCATGTCTCTGTTTTTCCGACCAGGTGATTTTGTACTCAGAGGGATTTGAATCCAGTAAGACCCTTGCAAGGAAGATGACCCAAATGTACAAGCTGTGCTCAGAGCAGTTGTCCCAGCAGGACCACTATGACTTTGGAATGAGAGCTGTCAAGTCTGTCCTGGTCATGGCAGGGTTAGAACATCACAGTAGCACATATGCTTTCTGTCATAAGAATATATGTTTCAAAGTGACAAAATAGACACAAGCATGATGTTTTAATGTATTTAGCTTTAATGTAAATTCTCCATTGTAGAGCATTGTGAGAAATTGTGAATGCTATATGGCAGAGACACAGCAGCTGATTACAGCACTTCTTAGATTAGGAATGACTTTCACTTTGCACCATCTCTGTGAAATTAATTGAAATAGTCATGTGTATCATACTCTCAAGTAAATGAGTGGTCAAACGCTCTAACACAAGCAAGCTAAAACACACTTGCTTTTGGTAGAAAAACAGTTTGTAAAGGGGTTGTGCACCCAAAAATGGGGTAGTTACACTTTAAAGTGTAACTATATCAAAAGGTGTAGTTAATCTTTTAAAACCTGGTTTTACTCTGTAAGGGGGCGTTAGGAGACATTTTTTACCCACAAAATCCCATTTTTTAAATGAAAAAATTACTCTACTATCAACAGTATAGGGGGTTTTCATCACAATTAAATAATATTGTGTTGTTTACAGCTAAAAAAAACAAACATTTTTGGGTGCACGACCCCTTTAATTATACAGTATGTGGTCAAAATTGTGTTATTATTGTTATTATTGGCTAAAACTCCAAGAATTGTAGTAATTGGCTTTAGATTCACTATCTTTCTACAGTTAGAAATGACTACTTGGAGTCTGCTTGTTCCACCATGAGAACATGTTCATTATCTCCCACTTTCATTTCTTAAATGTTTTTATAATCCAGTGGAGCCAGCTTGTGAAGTTCATCATCTTTATTACACCCCTATTTGGAATTAGCCTGTTTTTCCACTAATTAATTTAGCTATTATAATATTAATTTGTGTGTGATTGTTTGCAATTAATTTACTAATAACAGTAGAAAATAAGCTTAAGCTAAGAACTTTGAAGTAATGCTGTTTTAAAGTTGTTCTTTTTATACATGCTTTTGATATGCTTTTTAAAATGATAATATATTGGCAATTAATGCACTTAGTTAAGGTTAAAGTGGTAGAAAATCAGTGATTGTTGATAAATCAGTGATGAAGCAAAAAATTAGAAAATGGACACATTATAAAATAATTATTTGTAAATTTATAAGGAGAAATACCCTAATTTGAGGAGAATGTTTCTGTATACTAAGGTTCAGATGTATTTTGTAAAGCACTGTGCTTGTTTTTAGGTCATTAAAGAGAGAGAACCCCCACCTCAGTGAGGATGTAGTTCTTATCAGAGCCCTGAGGGATTCCAACTTGCCAAAGTTCCTTACTGATGACGCTGTGCTGTTTGGGTAAGCATACTGTGTCAGACATTTTAGATAAGGAAGTATGTTTAACTTCAAGTTTTACTTTGATTTCTCTGTTTGCAAACATGCAACTAAATGTCGAAAGAGACAGCTGTATGAATTTAAACATAAGATTTAAGTGCTCATGACGATATAGACTTAATGTAATCTTGCAATAAAATAATACAACATGATGAAAAAGGTGGTTCTGTGATAAGTCAGACAGGCTTGTTTTCTCGTGAATATCCGACATTGAAAAGAGCGCTGCACCAGTGACTAGAAAAACCCCCACTATGTTGTGAGAACAGCTGACCATGTACACATGTGATGGAAGGGGTTGAAAACATGGATGACGGGTCCAATACATCAAGTCTGGTTTGTGCAGTGGTATCATCAGCCAATTCCAATTTTGAAAGTGTGTGGTGATACTAAATATGGTGGAGGGTGGAGGTTCTGTCCACCATATTCCTCTGGCTTTCCGCTCACATATAAAGTGAGCAGAATTCCTGCCCAGCAAGTCAGACTCTTGAGTTGGTGAAGATGGAGAGGCAAACATGCCTGCTGTAGCAGTGGCAAACGCATGACAGGAGAACACTCGTACCTGTCTTACATATGTTACATATAAATGATTTGTTTGTAAATGTAATTTATCTAAAGCATTTTCTGTACCACTTCGTCCAATTAAGGGTAGCGGGGAAGCTGGAGCCTATCCCAGCGATTAACAGGCAAGAGGCAGGGTCCACCCTGGACAGGTTGCCAGTCTAGCAGGGCCAACAGAGAGAGACAAACAACCATTCATGCTCACTTCTAGGGAGAACTTAGAGTGACTTAATATACATATCTTTGGATGGTGGGAGGAAGCTGGAGTACCCAGAGAGAACACACACATACGAGAGAACATGCAACTCCACTGTTCAAACCTGTAATAATCATTTCAGAAAATCTAGACCTCAAAAAAGGTCTCATTTCTGCCCCCCTTCCAGATCCACCCCTGCATAGCAGACATATCAGTCCTTTCTTCCACCTGTCAACTAATTGTGGAGGGTCCTGCTCGGATTTGTACCTCAGAACCTGTTCATAAATTCTCTCAACACATTCATGGCCACATAAATGATCAGACCTGTGTTTCCAACATCTGCATAGCACCAATGAGTTAGAGAAAACGTCTCCTTTCTTCCTTTTGCCGTTTCACTCTCACTAGATTTCTGAACCTGATCTATCTTCACAGATGAGTGCATGGCTGTCTTAGTAGATTTTACAGCTGTTTCACCAGCAAACCTCATCAATACTGAAAAGTTATATGAAATAAAAGCAAACATTATCTAATTGAAATAGGCTGCTGTTGTTATCATCTTTCATTCTCCAGCCTCACAATAGTGACATGAGTTTGATTGAAATGAGGCTGCTAAATTTAGCTTACTTTTGTTAGTGGGTCCAAAGACAATACTTGAATATACGTAAATATGTGCCAGTTTGAACCATGAACCGTTAGTCCTCCTTCTCAGCTGAACGATAAACACAACAAGTGAGACGATACTTACTACAAAAAAGCAATCAATGTTATTTTTATACTCAAATCTATCCATAGAGCCAGCTGTTTCATCTTGTTCCATCTTGCCTGTAGAGACACCTCCGTGTCCTGCTGTTGTAACAGAAATGACAAGGCAATTAATTACTTAAATTAGTTAACCCCATTAATGCATTGTTTTTGACAGCCTTAAAAATTCCTTTTCTGTTTGCATTTCAAGGATATTTCAAGTTTTCTATAAACTGCCTCGTAAAATGCAGTCTATATACATAAATTAAAGACCCTAGTATATATTACAGTCATAAGCAGCATTTTGTATTACATCTTTTTTAGTTTGCATTCTATTAAAACTTTAGGCATGAGACATAGATGTGATTAATTTGATATAGTTAATGCTTACACAGAAACTACTCAATTTGTATCTGTTGGTATTTGGGTAAAATGTTGACATGAACTCGGTACATCACAATGCACATACTGCTTTAAATAATGCAACAGCAGTCTTGTTACTGACACCACCAAAAAATAAAAAAAGTAGTTGTATCTGAAACTGTTCTTTTATTAGGATCATGAGTCCATTATTAAGTCTTCTAAATCATCAATTTCTTAAGTCATCTTAAGGGACAAATTTGTGTGTGTGTGCTTTCTGGCACAGGCTAAGTGTTAAAGATAGGTGATATACCATTGCTTGTGCATTTACATTTGCATGAAATGTTTATGTGTACAAATATTAAGCCAATCTCCACATGTTTCCAGTGGTATCCTGTCTGACCTGTTCCCTGGGGTGTGTATTCCTGAGCATGATTACGGCGTGCTACACTCTACCATCCTGGAGTCTCTGGTTAAGCGAAACCTTCAGCCACTGCCAAGCATGACTAAGAAGGTATAGTTCCAGTAGTAAAAGTCATGTTCTTACCATGGAATTATGTTGTAGACTTTACATACATAGAATACGTGATTTTACTGTTTACTTTTTTATTTGACAGATTGAATGAAAGGACAAATGCATTTTTACTATGTCAACCACAGATATAAATATTTACAAAAAGTCACAATTATATTAAATATCTAGTTTCCTTCTTAAAGAGTAGGTCATCCAGTTTTGCTTGACTTGCTGAGATTTTACATTTACTGAATTTGAGGTATATGGACTTGTTTGTTTTTTTTTTTTTGTTTTTTTTTGTTTTTTTTTAGGCTATTCAACTCTATGAGACCATGTTAGTGCGGCATGGTGTCATGTTAGTAGGGCCCACAGGTGGAGGCAAGAGCACAGTTTACACCATCCTGGCAGACACCCTGGAGACTCTCCATCGTACCGGGCACCAGGCTAGCAATCCCTTTTATCAGCCTGTCAAGATCTATGTGCTCAATCCAAAATCTGTCTCAATGGGAGAGCTCTACGGAGAGGTATTGTTGACTGAAGATTTAGTTAAAGGATGGCTTCATTTGTTTTTCTTTCTGTTTTATTTTTCTTTTCTTTTCATACCAACCCCTTAGGTTAACAATTTGACTCTGGAATGGCGTGATGGACTGATGGCTCTTAGCGTCCGTGATGCAGTCAACGACACCAGTGATGATCACAAATGGGTAGTCTGTGATGGGCCTGTTGATGCGCTGTGGATTGAGAACATGAACACTGTGCTGGATGACAACAAGATGCTGTGCTTGGCCAACAGCGAGCGAATCAAACTAACTCCATCTATACATATGATGTTTGAGGTTTGAGTCAAACAGCAAAATATATTTTGTTTTATTTGTAAGCATTTCAAGTTTGAGTTTAAATATCTCTGGTTTGAATTTTCATCATATAGTTCCACAGTGGTTCTTTTTCCAGAGATCACCTTTCTTTAACCTTCTTCATTCCTGCATTTTACAGGTCCAGGATTTGGCTGTGGCATCTCCAGCCACAGTCAGTCGTTGTGGGATGGTATATGTTGATCCTGATGAGCTTCAGTGGATGCCTTATGTACAGACATGGATGAGTGGTCTTAAAGACAAAGTGAGTAAATAGTTTTGGACTTATTCTTTATGTTTGCGTTTATAGTTAATGTTTTGTTGCTTTAACAAGGAGCATTTAGTGAAACACAATTACATGCAGTATATGTTGTAACTGAAAAAGGGTTAATGTGTTTCTATATGCTCAAACAGACAAAAGTTTGGACACATTTTTCACTGGGACTGCATGTGCATGCACTAATCCCAGTGTAAACTGCCACTTCTGAGTACAAAAGATTTATGCTTATAGTTTAACATTTATCTTTTCTAAAGTAATGCATGTTCATATCATAGAGCTTTGTTACTGGTTCCCACAGATCAGGGTCAGTTCATTTTTACATTACATGCACTTGTTTTTCTCAGTGTGTTCTTGTTCACCCTTGGTCACAATGCAAGCTTTGGGGATCAGTCACTCATCAAATAAACTTCCCTGCCCTTTGCATCATAGCTGTGTCTTGTGTAGTAGTGAGACTATGGATGTGTCCTCCTGAGAGTATGTCCTTTCCAAGAGTTACAAACAGTAGAACTTCAACATCAGCATAAACTTTGATGACCACACATCACATCAAAGTTTATAGTCTGCAACATTTGCCTTGAGCCTTTTAGTATAACTGAACATAACAACAAGAGAGGGTCAACTCTTCCATCAGCTCTTGACTGTCTCATTCTTGTTATCTATCTATTGCTGCACTGAGACTATTGTCTTTGCTGATATCTGCTGATATATTAACGTTTCCTTTTGTATCTTCAATCTTTCAGTGTTTTACCTTCAGTACTCCATCTACATGTGTAAACTTTCTTTTTTATATTTTAAAATTCTACATTCTTATTTGTGTTGAATAGCTATTATTACACTTTCTGCAACTGTGTAGAGTAGTTTGAGTTTATTGGATTGTTGATTAATTTTGTATTGATTTTTTTTTCTCAAGCAAGGGGTCTTGCTTTGTTTCTGTTTTACTCTCTCTTCTTCATTTTAATAAAGTAGTATGTATACCTGCTAAGGGAACGGATGTTTTATTTTTCTATTCACTTTAAACAGGAAATCACAGCTGAACAAAGTGCTTAATGTAAATAGCGAAAACCAACTAATCTGACTTTGTTAAATTATCTAGTAAATCAATGTTGTACTCTGTCGATCTGCCTGCATTTTGTCTGTCTTCCTAGTTTCCTGATTCTGTGCGGACATACCTGCTGCAGCTATTTGAACAGTATGTGGAGAAAGGTCTGCAGTTTGTACTGAAGCATTGTACCCAGGCAATTCGACAGGTGGACATCAGTAAAGTCACCACTCTGTGCTCCCTGCTGCAGGCCCTGCTGCTGGGCAAAGGAGGGCCAGATTTTAGTATGGTACATTAAACAAAAGATTCAAAATTTGGCAAAACAAACTTTATATATATATATATATATATATATATATATATAAAGAAATAAATACTCATTACTCATTGATTGAAAATGCCTTCGTTTTTTGTACATTTGTCTTTGTGTAGGAGAATTCAGAGCAACTCAGTATACTGTGTCAGACCTTCATATTTTGCTACCTGTGGGCCATAGGTGGCAACCTGATCAGTTCTCACTGGGATGCTTTTGACTCCTTCCTCAGAGACCAGTTTGAAGACAACCGTAATGCAAAGGTATATTTCTGTATGCACTGCAACCAGCCAGTACATGCAAAACTATGAAATGGACGTTATACACATGACACAATGACATACAGTTTATCAAAACAAAATTTCAAAAATCTACACATTTCACATTCTCATTGACGCCACTGGAACTACTGCTCGATACATATTTTATCCATGCTCCATATTCCTGAAAGTCAATTCTGTTTCCAGTTCATTTGCGAGTTACAGCATGAAATTTGTGAAAAGCCCAGAAGGTTATACTGTATAGTACATCAAAGTTCTTTTGATGCTCAGTGTATCTCACTGGACTGCAGCTAATTTAAGAGAAGCCTCCATTCTAATGGTGTATGCTGTTCTTGTGGAAAACCGATCTTTGAAAAGTATAGCCATGTACTGTATTAAATCCATCAGATATTACTCTAACTGTTCAAATACTATTGATATAGGGTTGTGGAATGGAAAAATTACAATTGAGGAAATGTTTTTATGACAGTACTGAAAACTGAAGGGTAAGGGCATCACTCACTTAGCTGATAATGGAGTGTGTATGGAAGTGACATGAACACACACTCCACCTGCTTCCACATCTGTTCATCTGTGTGTCCATAAAAAGCTGATGTTGTTGAGGTGGTAGTTTGTGTCTCATTACTGACTTATTACATTTTTCATTTTAATCAATGATTTGTAAGGCCTGTTGGTATCATTAACATATAATCTAATCTGGGCTCTTGTAGTCGTGTTTGTGAGTTTCAATAATAATGAATTTTGTGTTTTCTTTTCCATGTGTGTCTTCGTGCACTCATAAATGTTTTGTAGCTCCCAAAGCGTGGATCTCTGTGGAGTCTGTATATGAACTTCGAGCACGAGCAATTGGAGCCTTGGGAGAAGATAATCCCTTCATTTAATTACAACAGGGAGCAACCTTTTTTTGAGATGCTGGTCCCCACCATAGACACTGTTCGCTATGGTTACTTGATGGAGAATCTGCTCTTTGTGCAGCGCTCTGTACTCTTCACTGGTGATACTGGAGTGGGGAAGGTAAAAACCCCTAAAGCACAGTGATTAGGGCTTCAGAGGGTCACAGAATAAATCCAATAGCAGTCCTCCTCGGTGGTGGTTAGAAGTAATTGTAAACACAATATTTCTAGATGTAAAAGCTGTACCTTTTGTTTTTTGGTCTTTTGCCTTCATTTAACTAGCTGCTACTGTTTTGTATTTTGAATGAAGACTTCTTGATCTTCTAGATGAAGCTCCATGCTTGTGACTACATACAAGCTTAATTTTACACATCAGTACCTCATGCTGTTTTAGTTAGTCGTATTGGTAAACTTTCTATCACATAAAAGATATTTCTGATGGCTCCACATGTGTAGATGGTTCAGAAATTCTCCACCACCAAAACAGACTGGCAACAAGAAACAACGTGCAAACCATATTTTCCAAAAAGGTTTTCAGAAATGCCTGAAATCCATTTTTAAGCTTTACTAAACAGACACATCTTCAAAGTTGATCAAGTTAAGTTTATTTAGTGGCCAAGCTTACTGTACAAGAAAAATTTAAGTATACAAGAATTTGATGTTGTCATTACATTTAAAAAGTTGGTAAACTGATGTGTTAATCAGTTATAAGTAAAGAAATACTTGTCCCATTATGGACTTTAAACATGTGTGGAGGTACACTGTCTTAAGGAGTTAAGAAAAGAATGTATTGAAAGAATTTCTGTCTCTCCTTTACAGTCAGTGGTGGCTCGGGGCCTGCTTAACCGTATGCAGGAAACTGCAGGATACCTTCCGGTTTACATCAACTTCTCTGCCCAGACCTCTTCCGCCCGTACACAGGAGATCATTGAGTCCAAACTTGAGAAGAAGAGAAAAAACCTGTTAGGTAAGATGACAATGTTGCATTAACAATATAAATGCAAACCCATTGATTTGAACAACCAGACTAGGTCATCTTATGATCAAGAAATTTGCATAATCTTAACAACAATGTAGTGGACATCAGTGTTTTTTTTTTGTTTTGTTTATTAAGTGTATGCTGCCACCATCAGTAAAAGCTAAGGTCAAACCTTTCAAAAACAGTAACAAATATAAAAAAACGAAAGAGTGTCACACACATCAACCATTTTGTTGTATCCATCCATGTATTTATTTGTCTTCATGGTTTAACATTTGTGCGACTGACTGCAGTGCCGACTGTATTATACTGATGATGAAAATACTGGAGCCACTGTATTTAATACACCCACAAAGCAAGACTAGAGCCGTATTTTAAAAATGGCTGGTAGTAATGTATAGTTAATGCCTAAAAAGGAAAGCACCCTTGAATGAGACAGTTCATCTGTTCACATAGCCAACCATTAATCTGTTTGTGCAGCTGCCCACTGTCCATTTACACATTAACTCCATTCATCCACCAATCTATTCAGTGATTTGTCCATCAATCAGTACATACATCTGTTAAGCCTTTCACCTTTTACTTCTACAACTTTTATCCTCCTTCCTGTAGGTCCTCCTGGTAACAAGAAACTGGTGGTCTTTGTGGATGACCTGAATATGCCTAAGTTGGACAGTTATGGCTCTCAGCCTCCTGTAGAACTGCTGCGTCAGTTCCAGGACTTTTCTGGCTTCTATGACAGGAACAAGTTTTTCTGGAAGGAGATCCAGGTATATATTTAAGATGGTCTTTATTGTCTTGTAGTACAGCCTTTACAGCCTTCAGTTAGGAGAGTCTTGGAGTTGCCAGAACAACACAGACAGACCTTCTCTGCATGTTCTTGTTTCAAGTCTTAGTACAAAGCTAGGCCAACATGTATTTAACTTAAATTAAAAATAAGTTGATGTCCTCATCTAACTTTGTAGAAGAGTGGTCATAGTGCATTGTAGCTACTTTGTATTCCAAGATTTTCTTTTTCTGCAAAGTTAAACATGTAGATATAGCTCTTTATATTATACATTAACACAGTCAGCATAACTTGAATTTCCCAGAGCCAGTGTTTTAATGAAGTCTGTCCATTTTTGTAAAAAAAAAAAAAAAAATTGTCCATCGTATATGCCACATTTGTATATTGCATTTACATTACATTTTCTGTATTTACAAGTCAAGTTCACAATTTTATAGAAACATCTGGGTCTGACCAGAGCCTAAGTCAGAATGGCACCTGCTTAATCCCAAGGCCAGTCTGGTGTATTTGTCTGAACCTAATAACAACCTTTTAACTTTAACTGATAATATATTCATTGAGAAAAAAGATGAAAGTTTTTTATTTCTTATTTTGAAGTAAGTTTAATACTTTAATTACTTTGCTTCTGAAAAGTGTTAAATGTAGTTATTTTCAGAGCTAGGTTGGTGAAACATTGTCATACTTCTGCCAAGGAGGTTCTGTGGTAGTTTGGGAACATGAGCTCTTACAAACCTTCATGATTTAAGTCTAATTTGACCTTTGAATTTGTAAGGCATTTGAATGACCTGCTTCTGATGGTGAGCCCTCTGTATTTGTAGTTGTAAAGTGTTTTGTAGATTGTACTTCACTTGGCCTGATGTTGTGAAGTTGTCTTTTTTGCTATTTGAATTATCCAACATTATTGTATTTTGTTGATGTCCAGACCTTTTGTGCTGCTGTGTTCATACGTCGGGTTTTTACACCAGCAACTTCCAAAGGCTAATGTTCCACTCAGAATTAACTCCAGACCTTTTTAACCTACTTGAAACACATAAAAATAATGATTTAAAAAAAGAAGCACTCTATCTATTGATGAAACTGGTTTTTAATAAATAATGAATTCAATCAGTTCCCCAATAAAATATGTATTTAAGAGCAGTCTTTCCTAAGGCTTTCCTCCGAATTAGCTGTGATTACCCTCATGTAAAAACTGAAAGTCTGTAATTTGAACAGTTTTTTTTTTCTTAGATTTGTTGCTGAAATTAAAGCATTTGTCATTTTTTTAATTTAGCTAAACTATTTAACTATTCTAGGTTTTTCTAACGATGACATGTCAGTTTAAAGCCGCAAAAATAAATTTATTTCTTACTGCTGGATATAACGATAAAGACTGTGATGGGAAACATGTTTATGTTTTTATGCCTTTATCTGTTTTTTTATTTTAACACTTGTTTGTGCTCTTGTCTCACAGGAAATGACTATTGCAGCAGCATGTGCTCCTCCAGGAGGGGGACGCAATCCTGTGACCCCCCGATTAATTCGCCACTTCAGCATGCTGTGCCTGCCGACACCCTCGGAACAAAGCCTTAAGCACATTTTCAAAGTTAGGAGCCATGCATACAACACTTACACACACTACAAGAAACACATCCAATACACAATAAAAAGACTTGTTTTCCATTGTTGAATCTTTTTATTCTGTTACAGCTTCTAAACAACTTGTGTCTAACATCACAATCTAAGTCTCGATAGATTGGTTCCTAATAGTTTCAGGAAAATCTGTTATGAGGTTCGGGTGATATACAAACATGTATTCCTTTCTCTAGGGTCACTTTCTCCCCCTTTTGGTCTATCAGATATTTCCATTTTATCCTATGCCTTTCAATTCCTTGTCCATATATAACTCTTTATGCCTCCTCTCATAGTCATTGCCACTTGTTATCACTTTTTCTCCAGGCCATCCTGAATGGTTTCCTCAGTAATTTTGTCCAGGAAGTGAAGGGCTGTGCTGAACAGATTGTGGATGCTGCCGTGGAAATTTATAAGCGTTTGAGTCTTGATCTGCTGCCCACTCCAGCAAAGTCCCACTACGTCTTCAATCTTAGAGACCTCTCAAAATGTGTCCAAGGTAAAGCAGAAACTTTCAGTAACCACTTACACCGATAATCCCAATCAGATGTTAAAATAACTGTAGTTGTTGGAGCTTCACAGTAGAGGAAGATATATTGTCTTTCACAATTCACAGAGGATAGAAGGAAAAACTATACGTAATGTAGCACAGATGATGTCACAGAACTATCATTAGTGACAATCTGGAATGTGTTTACTGGCAAAGTGTAGTTCTTAGTACACACACTCTTTCTTAAATGCCACTTAGACTTTGCAAGCGAGTCCGTGTGTGAAGAATGTCTAAATCTTTATTCTTCCACAGCATGAGTCTCAGCGATAATTTATCTCTTCAAGCTGCATTACCAACATTTATACGCTCTGTCTCTGCCTCATGCTTTTTAATTGTCTGTAACAACATTCCTTCACCTCTTCCCCCTTTCTTCTTTCCCTTTTTTTTACCCAGCAGGCATAAACACAGCATAACAATTCATTGAATATGTTTCTACCCCTTCGGTAGACACACTATCTGTAAAAAAAAAAAAAAATAAAAAAAGGAACACATGGCCCAACACACAGTACCCTGCAGTAATGTATAAGGCATACAGAATGTGTTATAAACCGAACACTCGTATTTCACAACCTATCATTCTTCCTATAATTTTTCTCTTCATATCTCTGAACTGCTCTTTGTGCTCAGGTATACTGCAGTGTGAGCCAAATCAAGTAAGAAACAAAACTCAGATTTTCCGTCTCTTCTGCCATGAGTGTCAGCGGGTGTTTCATGACCGACTCATCAACAGCCTAGATAAGACCTATTTTCACAGAATTGTCTGTGAGATGGCCAGTAAGAACACCCTCAAAACTATCCTGAGCTGCATGCACAATTAAAATAGTTTGAATTTCAATTTTTGTAATGGATTCTTGTGTACCACTTTTTGACCCACCCTCTCTTCCTGCCAGGCAGATATTTTGACATTAAGTTGGAGGCCTCATACTTTGTGACTCAGCCCATCATTTTTGGAGACTTTATTAAGGTCAGGGTCTACCTCAGGTCATTTTTTTTAAATTTTTACACAGAAATACCTCACAAGATTTATTTATTCTTTTCTCTGTCCATCTAATATTTTGTTTAGATTGGTGCAGAAAAAGAAGATCGTCAATATGAGGAACTGACAGACATAAACAAGATCCAAGCTGTTCTCCAGGACTATCTCAGTAATTACAACGTATCCTTCTCCAAAGACGTCAAACTGGTTTTCTTCCAGGATGCCATTGAGCATGTCTCCAGGTGTGTTAAACTTACTATCCCTTCAATTCCAGGTTTTTCTTCATGTGACATTTTAGTTGGTGACCAATGGATTTAACTGTAGGTGGTAACAAACTGTGTGAGAGAAGTTGTACCAAGAAAGGCTACACTACAGACAGTGTGATATTGCTTTTCAAAGAGAAAATCTTAAAAGATGCATATATATATATATATATATATATATATATATATATATATATATATATATATCAACATTTATTTGATTGCTCTGTCCAGACCACATCATTCCAGAACCTTTGGTATTACTCTGCTATGTTTTTGGCAAGCTATGGTTCTATTCTCATGCAGTTGTTTTCACAGAAGCAGCATCCGTTTGTTTAAAGCTGTGACCCACTACCCATTGTCAAGTCTATGCTGAGAAAGGCACACTTTCACATACAAACACTGAAAGAGCAATATAGAAGTTTATTGCATCATTACAGCTAGGTATTCAGCATTCTCAAAGCTGAAAATTTCAGCCCAACACTCATAATTCTCTTAATAAGTACACATCAGCATTGGTAAAATGAGTCGGAAATTCTTCCTGCAGCATGTTTATGCCAAGTAAATGTGTTCATAAAGATGCATTCATGATGCCGCTGGACTTTCAACTGCAGAGAAAATTGTTTTAGGCTCCTAGCTTGACATTTTTCCAGCTCTATTCTGTTTTATCATATCATACCAACTTTATTTCTAAAACACTTTCACACAACCACAGCAAAAACAGTGCTGTACATGAGTAATGAATAAAGTGTAAAAACACAAGACATAAAACAAATAATAAAACAATAAAATACAACTAAAGAGAAGTAAAAGACAAAGTTATACAATAAAAAGCAGAAAATAAACACAATCAAACTGGGTCAAAAGCAAATGATTTATACTGGGTTTAAGATACATTTAAAAAGTTTCTGTGCAAAAAAACAGTGTATGGTCTGCATAGTGTTTGATTCAGGATTTTGCATTAGCTGGTTGGTGTCATTGTGTAGAGCAAATGTGTTTGTGAGGTATGTCTTTATAGTTTTTTTTCTCCCCATCAGATAGCTAATTACTAGGTTGCATTTATTAATTAAATAACTGGTCATAGTTTGTAATCTGTGGCACTTATGGAGGATTTGAACAGCAGGGCAGTGATTCATTTTGAGTAATTTGGGGATCTTTTTAATACCCAGCCCATCATGGGTTTTATTCTACCCCATCTTTTTTTTAGACATTAGACTTTTTCCATGAGTGTATACAGATACAGTCAGCTATTTTTGTGTTTTTTTTAATGACTGTATGAGTAGTGTGTGTTAGATATAAAAATCACCTGTTTCATCAAAGTGAGTATAGGCAGTTTTCTCAAAGACAGTAAAATGATACATGGTGTACATGGAATGAAGTTATATCTATCACTTTTTTCTTGCAAACGTAATAAAACAGCTTCTTAACTTTGTAGAATTGCCCGTATGATACGCCAGGAGAGAGGAAATGCCTTACTAGTGGGGGTGGGAGGTACAGGTAAGCAGTCACTTACTCGGCTGGCGGCGCACATGTGTGGTTACCGTTGCTTTGAGATTGAGCTGTGCCGGGGCTACAACTATGACTCCTTCCATGAAGACTTAAGAAGGCTCTACAAGATGGCTGGAGTGGAGGGAAAAGATATGGTGTTTCTCTTTACGGATACTCAGGTATGAATGAAAGATTTGCCCGCAATGGAAAATATACATATTTGGAATTTTATTCAATTATTACTTCCCACTTTCTCTTTCTTGTTATAGATTATAGTTGAGGAGTTTTTGGAAGATATTAACAATATGCTAAACTCTGGCGAAGTGCCTAACCTTTTTGAGAAAGATGAGTTGGAACATGTGCTTGCTGCTACCCGCCCTAAAGCTAGAGAAGCTGGAATCAGCGAAGAGAACAGAGATGAGGTATGCACAAACATAAATACATGCAGTGCTGTAGAAAACTTTCAGAAAGGAAATGCAGGTATTTTTGAGCATACCTTAAATCTAAAACAGTATTGTACAAGACTTTGTCTTAAATGCCTTTTAAAAACTGAGGGTTTTCTGAAAAACCAAACTTCATTCATTCCTCAGCCTCTGAAGAAACTCATTTCATGATTTTAGATCCATTTGACAAGAAAAATCTTTGACTTTTAATGTAGATGATTGACTTTGCCCTTAAAAGGCTAAAGCACACATACACTGCATTAATAATCATAATATCTGATAAACAACATAAGTTAACATTGTTTTTCACAATGAGCCAAAAAAATTAATGCACACTCTGCTCAAGAGAAGTTATGTAAATTTAATGCCCCGAAGCAAACTGAAAGAAAACATCAGACTGTAATGTTTTCTGCCTGCTGAGATGTACCCTTCAGAAATATGGAATCATGTGAGTATGTGCCATAATGCCCTCAGGTATTCCAGTATTTCATCTCTCGTGTGCGGGAGAAGCTGCACATTGTTCTGTGTATGAGTCCTGTGGGGGATGCCTTCAGATCTCGTTGTCGCATGTTTCCATCACTGGTGAACTGCTGCACCATCGACTGGTTTGTCCAGGTATGCTTGGACATCTCAGATTCTTCTGACCACATGTATATAGGTTTACTTTTGGTTCCTGGATTAAAGGGATAATCATATGATTATTTCGACTTAAATACAAACACAGATACAAGCATGTATTGGGGATTACCTTTTTTCATCAATATTCCTTTCCTTTTTTTCATGAATGTTTCTTCATTTTTTTTTCCATCCTTTATATCACCCACCGTTCTCTTCCTACTCTTGTTCAGCATTGTCCAATAGTTTGTGACTTTCAAATTAAAGCAATCTTTCTATGTTCTTTGTTTGATATTGACTTATTCTGTTTACTTCTGGAAGATCATAGTTAATATTTTTAGTGATTTTTCTGCTGAATCACTGTTTAAACTGCCAAGAGCTAAAAGTTGAAGCTAAATTTATTTGCACTCACCTCAAACCCTATTTTCCTCTTATCTCTGTACCCCGTGCTGGTTAGTGGCCTCGGGAGGCACTGCTCTCAGTTTCTCAGGCCTTTTTCCAGGACACAGACTTTGGCAGTCAGGAGCTGAAGCAGAGCTTCTCAGCCATGTGTGTGGAGATACATGTAAGCGTCACTGACATGGCTGAGCGCTTCTTCTCTGAGCTGAGACGGCGGTATTACACTACACCTGCCTCTTATCTGGAGCTCATCAACCTCTACCTGAACATGCTTGACAAAAAGAGACAGGAGTTAATTCAGGTACATCTAGCAGCTGTCAGTGAACATTGTCAGCCTTGATATTTGTATTTAATGATTATGTGAATTAATGGAAGAAGAAATAGCCAATTAGCTAACTGTTGGCTAACTTATTACAGGAATGATGGAACAAATGTGTTCTGTGTACTGCAGGCCAGGGACCGTGTGAAAAATGGCCTAACGAAGCTGCTGGAGACCAATGAGCTTGTGGACAAAATGAAAGTGGACTTGTCTGCTTTGGAGCCAGTACTACAACAGAAATCCATGGATGTTGATGCCCTCATGAAGAAACTAGCTATTGATCAGGAAAGAGCTGATGAGGTCTGTCGGGGCTTTGTCATCACAGAACCTTCAGAAATGTGACAGTTGTCTCCTACATGGTTATGAAAAAAAACAAAGTATCCTATTTTCATTGCTGTATTGTTTAGAAATCTATGATGCGAAGATATCACTTTGCTACAGGTACGTAAAGTAGTGAAAGAAGATGAGGCTTTGGCCAAGGTGAAGGCTGAAAACACCCAAGCAATTGCAGATGATGCACAGCGGGATCTGGATGAAGCTCTGCCAGCCCTGGAGGGTGCCAATAAAGCCCTGAATTCTTTGGACAAAGCGGACATCTCTGAGATCAAGGTGTTCACCAAACCCCCAGAGCTAGTCATGACCGTCATGGAGGCTGTCTGCATCCTGCTCAACTGCAAGTCAGTATAAATCCCTTTTGTAAAAATCACACATATAACAACCACAACTGTGGAACTTTTTAACAAAGCTAATTGTATCTTATGTTTATCATCTGAAATTGGGGTTTACGTTGTTATAACTACATGAATTACTCCTGTGTATACCTGAACCAATGTGACTTTGACTCTGACGAAGACAGTAAACATGTGGAAACATTAGTCCACTGGTGCAATTATAGGCTGCAACTGTAATCAGTGAGCCCCCACTCCTCCTTTATTCACTTGAACCAGTTTTACTCAGAATAGGTGAAATACAAAGAAGCAAGATTCAAAACCATGAAAATATTTCCACACACTTTTGATTCCAGTCATCAGCATCTATCTCTGTAATCACAATCATCCCCTTCACCATTTTCATCAAAGATAATTGCTGCTGATGATGAGTATGAATTATTTGACTTTTTTTTTTAAGTTTTTATAACATCTTTTACATTACTGTCATTAACATAATTCTTAGTCATCATCATTAAAGCCATAATCTTTTTGTTTGTAATTGTAGACTTATTCTAATAAGTATTTGTATTGCTTCCACCCCAAAAAAAAGCTAAATTAACCATATCATGTTATAACATGATGGTATTTTGTAAAGATGTAAAACATAAAACATATTAATGTATTAATGTTTTCGGCTTTGAATGAGGAAACAGTGCAAGCAGCAGACCGAAGAACTAGCTAATCTACAGAACCTGATTTAGTTGTACTTCATGCTGGGCAGAGATGAAATTCTACTGTCTTTGTTTCAGCAACTTTATTCTCCTCACGGTGCACCTATATCATTAACACTGATATCTACACTGATAACTCCATATTTAGAGGACCCACATATGTATTCAGTTCGTACGGTATAACACCTCACATGTCAATGCCTGTGATGTGTTAGACAACATTAGGACATCTGGTTCATGCCCTATGTTTAAGTATAAAGACTTGAGCAACGTTAACAAGGACCAGTACATTGGCCATTGTATTCATACAGTGGTTTGAGATTGGGAAAGGAAACCATCTCAACTGTTTCTATCGAATAAAACCAGTGGATGGGCTTTCTTTGTAAAAATCAAAACTCTCAGAACTGCCTCACAAAACGTGATACCAGAAGCTTTTACACTGCTCCCGTGTTTGATTTCCTGTCTCCCCTATCTGAACTGCGAAATTGATGCATTCTGGGTGCGTGAAGCATCAAAAATTGACTCGGTGCAGAAATTTAGCGGGTTTGCCGCGACAACACGCTTCTGGGACGCTTCTGATACGTGACGCACACGCACCCGGTATAATTCCGCTGTAAGAATTTACAGATACTTGTGTTCCATGTGTCCAGGGAAGTAATAGCCTTAATATGTTAAAGAGTACAAGTTGAATGGCAAAAATGTTCTGTTTTAAACAACTTAGGGTCTGCATCTGAATCTGATATGCCATCTTTGTAAACATTCTGACCAGGCAGGATAAGGCACATTGATCATTTGCCAGCAGAACCGATGTTCAGGAATAGTTTGGGGAGCATGACATCCAAATTTATAAAATTTATAACTTAAAGGAGCATAGTGCATCTTGAGAAAGTCTTGCTGTGTTGCTGCTATTTTGGTATCATAAGGGGGAACTATACTGCATTTCAGGGGATCATATTTTTTATTTAGTTGTATTGGTCAGTTATATTTTAAGTGTGTTATGTTGTCAGCATGCAGGATGTATATAAGTTGTACTTCGATTATATGTCATGACATCATGAATTGCTTTGGTTATCTTGTTTTATTCTTGCATGGCAGTTTGACCTTTGTTTGCTGAATGCTGCATGTAATAGAAATGTAAAGAGCTGCCAGACTATAATTAAAAGTAAACTTGCATAATAGTTTTAACTCATTTAATTTTTCCAGAGTTTAAATTCTGCCACACATACACACATATTAATCATCACAATTAGCATATTTTTATCCCTTCTCCTTTTACAGCTCCTCACAAATTTCCCTCTCTACTTACAGACCGGACTGGCCAAGTGCCAAGCAATTACTCGGAGATGCCAATTTTCTCAGGAACCTGACAGACTATGACAAGGACAACATCAAACCCCAGATCCTCATGAAACTGCAAAAATATATCAGCAATCCTGATTTCATACCTGAGAAGGTCTGTTTTTATTTCATGTCAAATTCTGATATTTTTGAGACTTAATTTACTGTGTAAACTTAAGTCACTTTTGAAAATGATTGAGTTAGAATGGATAATGAATACTAATTGCTTAAGTTGTGATAATGGCATCTTGATTATGCATACTGTACTTTATACCATAATTATTTATGCTATACAGTTTTATGGCTCCCTAACCTGGTACAGTGGGTACTCCATTACTAGTTTAAGGTGATTGTGTTGCTTGTATTAGGTGGAGAAGGTATCTAAAGCCTGCAAATCGATGTGCATGTGGGTCAGAGCTATGGATCTATACTCCAGAGTCCTCAAGGATGTCGGCCCCAAGCGGAAAAAACTGGCCAAAGCTCAGGTCAGCAGCATAGACTTCAGTATTGATATGTTTAATCTGTATTCATATACATATTAGGTTTTTGTGACTATTACTTTGAAATTGAAACGGGTATTTATTTCTTTCCCTATTGTAAATAAGGTTGTAACCAGTTAATCATCCACTATACCCCAGTTTAATTTCTGATTAATTCATATCTTGGATCACATCTTTTCCTCTATCCTAACCTATGCAGGAGGATCTGGATATGACCATGGCAACCCTGAGGGATAAACAGCAAAAGCTTCAGGAGGTGCAGAACCAGATCAAGGTTTTAGAGGAGCAGTTTGAGAATAGCATTTCTGAGAAGGGAGATTTGGGTGAGGCCTGTGCCTATTTTAAGTTGCATATTTAAATGTCTGATAAGCTTTCTACAGATGGAAAGCATCTATAAGCCTTTTCATTGTTGATGTCTTTTTCTCATTCTTTCTTTCTGTAAAGTTAACAAAATGGCTCTGACTCAGGCTCGGTTGACAAGAGCAGGGAAGCTAACTTCTTCTCTGGGTGACGAGCAAGTACGCTGGGAACAAAGTGTAGCCTTATTTGAGCAAGAGATTATCAATGTTGTGGGAAACGTCTTCATTGCAGCTGCCTGTGTGGCCTACCATGGAGCATTTACTTTTCACTACAGACAGCTGGTAGGTACAGTGTCATGCAGAACAATTTAATTTTTAAGACATAAGTATAAAGGCACTGTACAGTCTTGCACCTCAATACAGGACTTACCATAACATAAATAAACTGGGTCGGATGTTGTCATTACTCTGTAGTTCTTTAAATAGAGTTTACAGTCATTACAGTAAACTGAATCTGTTTACCTTGAAATAAAAAAATAAAGACCAATACATAGTAAAATGTGTAAAATTGAACCCCTTTTCAAACAAAACAACACAAATAATTGAATATCTGCTTTGGCTGTTGTGCTCCCTTTCCAGCTAATTCACCAGTGGATAAAACAATGCCAGCATCTGAAAATCCCCATTAGTTCCAACTTCAGCCTCATCAACGTTCTGTGTGATGCATATATCATCCATCAGTGGAACACAGAAGGGTTGCCTCGTGATACAGTTTCTACAGAGAATGGAATCTTGGTGACTAAAGGCCGCCGCTGGCCTCTTATGATCGACCCTCAGGATCAGGTTAGCTAGAAACTATGATTCATGTGTAATTGATTTAGTGGTCATTAGATGGGCATTGATTTTTCTGTTGTGATCAGTCAGTAATATTCTAGGACCTTAAGTAGCCTATTCTTTCTACTGCAAAGCTTAGCAGGTTGAAGGTAAGTAAGTAATATACAGTACAACTACACATTCCTGGTCTCAGTAATGTACTGTAAGTGATTTAAGTTGCTGGCTATCTGAACTGAAAATTTCTCTCAGAATAGACTTTATGTCGCACATGGTCAAAGACAAAGTTGTGGCCCTTGCTTCGAGATAAACAATTCCCAGAGTCACCTCATGGAAAAGACAAATCTACACACAAAAAACAGCTTAAGAGCAGTTGTAGCAAAAACAATATTTAGGTCTTGACACTGGTCCTTGTCATGAATATTGACATTTCCAATTAGCCAAACTGTCACATTTGAGTTGTGCTGTACTTCCGAAAGCTGTTATTTTATTTATCTTTACACATACAGAGGAACTGGTATGTTTGGCAAAATTAATCTTTCAACTTGGAAAATTTCAAGTTTGCATGTCAGACAGTATAGGACAAATTTACAAATAACAGAAGATGAAATAATCTTTAGTCTCATGTTGCTGAACTCATATTGTTTACTTATTATTTCTCTTATGCAGCAGTACTGAAAAAAGTTAGCCTTTCTCATCTGGTATTAACATTCTTTTTATTTACAAGTTGTGTAAAAAGATCTTATCAGATAAATAAAACCACTGTCATTTCAAGGCCAACCGATGGATCCGTTCCAAGGAAACCAAGCATGGACTGAAGGTGACGAAGCTGACAGACCCAACCTTCCTCCGTACCCTAGAGAATGCCATACGGATGGGCATGCCTGTACTGCTAGAGGATGTAAGTACAAACACTCTACATTTGTTATGGTAATACCATCTAAATCAGAAATGTAATTATTTTTAACATTGGTATATGTGTTTGGTTTACAAGTTACCTCCAAAGGCAGCATTAAGCAAGAACTTTACTGTACATTACTTGTATGGAAGTGATGTGAGAATATCTCTTGTTTATATTCTTGCACTAAATGTGTATAGTTAAAGGAGACTTTAGATCCAGTCCTGGAGCCCATCCTGCTGAAGCAGACATTTGTGGCTGGTGGGCGAACATTGATCCGACTTGGAGACTCAGAAATCGACTATAACAAAAACTTCAGGTTCTATATGACCACTAAGATGGCCAACCCACACTACCTGCCAGAGGTAAGAAAAGGACAAACACGTTAATAACTCTTCTTTTAATCAAATAATGGCTAAGCTGTGCGGTGTTCCCGTTTCAGCTTTGGCTTTTCTTAATTTAATCCAAGTGCTGCTGCCATTAGTCAAATGGAATTTCTGGTGTGCATCAGAAAAGTTTGTCTTGGGTAAAAAGTAACCCCGTACAGTGACCAATGCTGGGTTTTTCTCCTTTCCCTGATTACATCTTGGATGGTTTTTCTCATCTTTTCACAAAATAAGTTGAACACGTGTCCACTATTTTCTGTCCATCTGAAATGAGCTCATGTTCAAAAACTTGGTAGGGTTCCTGTGTAGGGTTCATATATGGCTTCTTTCAGGCAAATTTCAGGTTTCATTTCTTGATGCATCTCCGTGCTGAGTAGTGATTTACAAAGGTACTTCTGAGCTTATGTAGCTTTATCATGGTGGCGTGACGGCTTCTCATGACCACTGAGGTTAACTGTCAGTAGTTTCTAGCTGCCTGAATCTTACAATATTGTGCTATGAATCACCATATTTCTTTTTCCTTTTTCTTTTGTTTTTAATGTCAAATTATGCTTCTTGTATTCTGTACACTTTGAATCACCCTGTCGTTGAACTGTGTTATACAAATAAACTTGCCTGGCCTATTATGCTCTGTAGACATTGAAACCAAAATTCTCTGTAATTTTACATTGATAATTTATTCATTTTTAATAATGGATTAGATTTATATAGGACTTTTCAAGCCATTCAAAGTGCTTTACATTGTATCCATTATTCATTCACTCCTCATTCATACTTAGTGATGGTAAGCTACCCTGGGGCAGATTGACAGAAACATGGCAGCCAATCCACAGCATCGAACATTCATACAGAGAGAAAAGTTTTTCCCAAGAATACAACCACAGATTGACTGTAGGAGTGGGATGTGTCGAGTCATTGGACAACCTGCTCTACCTAAATCTAAAGATTAAGATCTTGTGGCAAATCAGAAAGAGTTCTGAGTGTCTAGTTTTGTGGGTTACATCCTGATCTGCTAACACAGCCTCAACCATCTAAGCTTTGTTAGTAATGAACAAAGCAGTCTACCACGAGCAGCAAAAAATAGCGCAGACCCCCCCAAACAAGCAGATAATGTTGATTGGAAGGAGCCTGTAGTTCATCAACTGGTATAGTGTATAGGGTAGCACTATATATCCCACCCACTGCAAGTTCCTGCTGGAGCAAAATAATCAATGTTTTTAACTCATCCTTAAATGGCTGCAGTGATACAACTGATTAATGCCCATAAAATGCTCCCCCTGCTAGCAAAACTGGTATAAGGCCACTGTGTTCAACTTCAGTCCAGGATAGCAGTAATACTCGAATAAATCAAGCTTTCCAACTAAAGCAGGATGACGGCAGTAATGGAAAGCATAAAGACACAATTTGAGATAACACATCAAATACTGATGAAAAAGACTGACATGACAGAATCTGCACATGAAGAAATAATTAGGACAGTGTAATTAAATGACCAAGGCTGCCACTTATAGAAATGTCCAAATCTTTTCTCATCTGAACATTATTTGTCTTATTAAAAAATGTCATCATGTGTTTATATTTGCCTTCTAGGTATGTATCAAAGTTACAATCATTAACTTCACAGTAACTAAGTCTGGCTTGGAGGACCAGCTGCTCAGGTACACACAGAAAGAAAAAACACAATTCTCACAGTTTCCAGACAATGTGATTCACATTTGAAAACCACATTACTTTCTGTTTAAGTGATGTGGTTCGTCTTGAGAGCCCGCATCTTGAGGAACAGAGAAATGACCTAATCGTGAGCATCAACTCTGACCGCAACCAGCTGAAGGATATAGAAAACCGTATCCTTAAGCTTCTTTTCACCTCTGAGGGGAATATACTTGACAGTGAGGAGTTAGTTCAGACTCTCCAGGAATCAAAGGTAGGGGTTCAGCAGATGGATGAACTTGCACTGTGCTGTTTTGTTATTTTGTGCTCTACATTTCCTAAAGGGATCATTTTATTATTTTAAGCTCTCTGTGCTATTTTTAATTTTTTTTCTCCCAAACGTTCTTCGCATATTCTTTTGCTGTTGTCCTTAGTTTGTTTTTATTTAAATTTCAGGTGACATCAGAAGCCATAAAGCATCGTCTAGAGGAAGCAGAGGCAACAGAACTGATGATCAACACTGCAAGGGAGCGTTACAGACCTGTGGCCACCCAAGGCTCTGTCCTATACTTTGTTATAGCCAGTCTTTCTGAAATTGATCCTATGTACCAGTTCTCACTCAAGTACTTTAAACAGGTGGGGGTTAAAAACCAGTATTTATTTTCCAATCCACACGCATACACACAAAAATTTAGATTTTTCTTTTTCATTTTTCCGCCTCGCTAAGCTCTTTAATACTACCATTGAGACATCAGAGAAAAGCAATGTGTTGGAAGAGCGTCTTCACATCCTTCTGGATGCAATCTTGCTCAACTCCTACATCAATGTATCACGTGGCCTCTTCGAGCAGCACAAAGTTATCTACAGCTTCATGGTGTGTGTGGAGATCATGAAGCAGCGTGGTGAAATCTCAGATGGGGAGTGGCAGTATTTCCTAAGAGGAGGCGCTTCTTTGGAAAAGGTAAGATGGAAAATGTTGTCTCAAGTTTCAGTTTGGTTAATTGTGGCTGTAAGATCAAATTTGGCCAGTTAGTTGAAATTAAAATATTTGTACATAGACTTTTGTATTTATCTTTTTATTATACAGTAATGCTTCAAAAGTGTTTGTGTGTGAAAAAGATTTAGTCATAACTTTGAGCCAGTCAGGCAAAACTGGTGGATGGAAGTATAAAGTGAGGTATTTAAAAGAAGACAAAATCATACTGATAAAAAAGCAGTCTGTTTGACAAAATTAATATTTCTCAGTGAGATATGGGAGATGTATTTTTCTGCTGTCCATGCAGCTTGTTAATAGGCCTTCATGGATTATTGGATAAAAACCAAACTGTAAATTAAGTGTAGAGCCTTTCTATAAACTTTCAAAGGAACAAAACTGGGTCCAGTTGTTATCAGAATAACCTAACTAGCTTACTTTACATTTCAGAGATCTTTAAATAATGACTTTGCTTTATTTCATAACTTCTCTCTCCAATCCCATTAGAGTAGAAGGTTGTGTGAGGGTAAAGGTAGCACTGACAAATTAATAAAACCACATTTGAGATTTTAGCTTTTGTTTTATTAAAAAGTTCAGATGGTTTTTAAGTCCACAATAAAGATCCGTAAGTGACATCCAGAGGCATATTTCTTGTGATCATCCATAATTTAGTTCTCATTTATATGGCATCAGTTTGGCGGAAGATTCTTCTGCTTAGCTGCTGAGCTTCATGCTAATCCCATCCTTCCTCAGCTTTAAAATCTCCTGTCTTTTCCTTCCTTTCATGCTTCTGTGCATCACTCACCTACACTCATGTAGCTAATTTTGTATTCTTTTCAAATTTGTCATTTCATCACTGACGTCTGCCTTTAAAAGATGTTTTCCATCATGACCTGCACCTATTCTTTTATTGACTTGCATTAATTCATTTTCACTAGCCTGCCTACTCAAGGTCTTCTCTCTCCAATCCCATTAGAGTAGAAGGTTGTACGAGGGTAAAGGTAGCACTGACAAATTAATAAAAGAGACAAAATGGAAATGTATTTCTTGCATTTTATCTATTTTATTTTAGCATCTTCCCTCTGTTATTTCATTAATTGCATTTCTTTTAATCATTGTTTTTTAATGCACTTGTATTGCTTTCTGCACCCTTTTTGTAAAGCACTTTGAATTGTCTTGTACATGAAATGTGCTATACAAATAAATTTGCCTTGCCTCTGTCTTACATTTTGTTCATTTATCACCCAGGACTATGCAGATCGGCCAGATGTGCCATGGCTAAGCGAGTTTTACTGGCAAACATGCTGCGAGCTAGAAGACAAACTGCTCTGCTTCAAGGATATTTCTAAAGAAATCACCAGAACCCATATCCATATCAAGCTTGGTAACTCAACCCCCTTGCTACTGTAATCCATGAAAATCAGCATATTTAGTGCATTAAATTTCCTCTGGAAGTTGAATAATCCTCCTACCATCCTTTTATTAAATAATTTATGAATCACAAATTCATTCTGAAAAAAAAATATAAAATTTCTATTAGATTTTTTTTGCATTAAATGAGCCATCTCCCCTTCAGGACGTTTCCAAGCATCTATTAATCCTGAGATCTGGGAAGGCTATGCATCAGGCTTGCCTCCTATCTGGAAGTCCAAAGAGAAGAAACAACAAATAAAAGGTTACTGGAATGAGAGACTGGGGACCTTCCAAAAGCTAATTCTTATTAAAAGCTTCATGGAAGAGAAGGTGAGTTGTGAGTCTGTGTAAAGATGCTTTATTAAGGTTTTGGAGGTTTTTGTTTTTTCCTTTGTTTTTCTTTCCAAATCTGCTAAATCAAAGGGAATCTTGAATCGCTAAAGTTGTTTTGTATCTTCGGTTGTTAAACTTGACAAATACCTGGGTAACTTCTTTAATTCTAAATCAAGATGGTTTTACCAGCCTCCCTGCCACCTTCAGCACACCCCTCCGAGGCAGGGTTAAAATTTCCTAGCAATCGAGTCTCATTGTCTTGTTTCAATATTCTAGTTTCCCTTTATTTCACTTTTGTTCAAACCTACAATCTGTCCTGTTCCCTCTATTATTTAGTGACTTCTCTCTGCATTTCTGTTTCAGGTGGTGTTGGCAACAACTGAGTTTGTGATTGTTACCTTGGGAAAGCAATTTGTGGAAAACCCTCCAGTGGACCTGGCTAACCTCTACAATGACATTACCCCCTCCACCCCACTGGTCTTCATCCTCAGTACAGGATCTGATCCCATGGCTGCCTTCCAGCGTTTTGCAACTGACAGAGGATGTCTTGACAGGCAAAAGAAGTCATAAAAATAGTCTATAAAGAAATAAATAGAAAGCATAGCAACTGTGTACAAGGGGTTACATTGATGTTTCAAAATGTACTTGTTTCTCAGGGTGGAATCCATCTCACTGGGCCAAGGCCAGGGACCTATAGCAGAGAAGATGATACAATCAGCAATGAAGAATGGCAACTGGGTCTTTCTCCAAAACTGCCATCTGGCTGTCTCCTGGATGTTAGCCATGGAGGAGCTCATAAAGACCTTCACTGAGCCTGGTACCATCACTAACATGAAAATCACAGGCCATGTCACACACATCTGACTGAAGTGTTAGGCTTGTTTTGCATCAGTCTTCCCTTCACTGTCCACATTTCATTTAGAATAGTGTGACATGTTTTCATGTTTGCGACACAACAGGATAGTGAAATCAAAATGACTAAGGCTACTCTACTTTAACCCGTTAAGGCCCGACCCATGAAAAAATGGTTAAGAAATGGTTAAATATGCTGTCTTTATTTGGCCCTTTAACAAAATGTAACAAAAAAAATTACTTTTTTTCGGGGAGGATATCTACCATTTATTACCATGTGATATATTAAAAATATTATAATATGGTTTTCTGCTTCTGGGTATCTATTAGGGGACAGAAGACAAGTATCAGATTATGTTCAACAGGATTTTGAGAAAAGTTTATACCATAAATTGAAGCAAAATCTCTCAAACTGTATGTGACAAATATGTCACGTCAGGCTCTTATGGGTTAAAGCGTAAGCTGAAAATGGACCCCACTAGTGGTAGAGTTGCAACTAACATCACATAAGAGCCTGTGTATACTTTAACGACATCCAGCAAAACAGACTGGGAAGAGCAACCCACTGACTTTAATCCTTATCTTTCTTTTTATTTGCAAAAACAAAAAAAAACTTCAATAAATTAATATATAAAAAATATAAATTAAATAAAAAAAAGACAGGAATAGAACCAGCAAATCTACTAAAGTGCTTATATAAGATATTTGATCTCCCAGCTTAAAAAAAAAGAAAAGAAAACCACTGAATTGGTGTCTTTTGTGGGTACTTCCTGGTTTTTCATCGTATTTTGTGACTTGTGGACCAAGATCTATCTTTTTATTTTAAGAGTATCTTTAAGTTAATTGTCCTTCATATGTAGTTTTGATTAATTTTCTGTTTTTTTTTTTTTGCAGACACGTATATTCACGAGAACTTCCGTCTGTTCCTTAGTTCTATGCCAACAAAAGTTTTTCCTGTTACAGTACTGCAGAACTCTGTCAAGGTACGCTTACACTTAAAAATGAAATGCCATTATAATATTATATATATATATATATATATATATATATATATAGAGAGAGAGAGAGAGAGAGAGAGAGAGAGAGAGATAAGTAACTTATTTTGGGCTTATTATCATCAAGCTGATTGCTTGTTTTTCTTTGGCAACACAGTTTGCAAAGGCAACTAAGAGAAAGTCAGAGCTTGGCTAGCTTACTACATCAAAATATGGTACACACTTAAACATAAAAACATTTTGGCAAAAAGGTGCCTATATCAGTTTTAAAAATAAAACCTGTTTTGGAGAAGGCTACCTCCAGAAAAAAAGCTGAAGGGAAGCAGAACAAGCATTGTGTGTTTTTTGCTTTGGAGGCGTGGCTTCAGGGGGAAGTCTGAAGAAAGGGGTTTGAACTTATGAACTGTGTATTTCAAAATATTATCGCCTACCCTAATTTTAAGTATATTCTGCCATTTGCATTGCTTTTATTGAATATTTTTATGTAATTTTACATCATTTGTAATTAGACAAAGGCGAAACAAGAATTCAGTTAACTTTCAAAGAGTCATGTTGAAATGTACAGAAATGCAAGAAAAATGGAAGGTGTGTTTAGGTGTATAAGGTTTATTTTAGGACAGCAAGTTATTATTTTTTGTAATATGTAAGTAATAGGTGGTATGACCACATTTATTCTTCAGCACAACCTGGCCATCTTAGACAAGCTTTCTCATAATTCACTTGAAGTTTTCATTAATAGTTCTCCAGGTTTCTTGAAGGACTTTCCATAACTCCTCTTTAGATGTTGGCTCCTTTTTGTTCTGTTTCATGTTGACATGACCCCACACTGCCTCAGTGATTCATCACTCCATCAGACCTGGTGCCACTGATTTTCAATCCAATGTCATGTGGCATACCTGAGCCTTTTCTACATTCCCCTTAGTTCAGAATTGCTTCTTGACTTAGCTTAGTCCCTTCTAAGGACACCATTTGCCGTGACAGTTTGGCCAATAATAAACTGAGTTTGAAGTCTGAGTAAAGCAGACCGAAATCTACATTTTGAGTTTGTCATATTACAGTTAAATATGTTATTAATCAGCCACGCATGAATGTTTAAAACAAATCATAGTAAGTAAAATTAGGTCCAAAAATAGTTTTATAAATTAGGAACATTCTTTGCTCTGACATGGTGGGGGGTATCCATGGAACACCCCGATTGACAGATTGCAGACCAGCTCAAATTAAACACACTAATAGATTAAACAGAGCTTGTTTTAATTAAAACCAAAATGTAAAATGTCGAAATATTTTCTTATGCATACAGTATGTCAAGATCAGTTTGTATTTCCAATATTAAAATTATATGCAGTTATGGTATAATGAGATGAATCATAGACCATCAGCGCAGATGGGAAGATTGGCCCTGAGAAAAGTTCACTGTAGTATTTTCAGTGAAAACCACTGAGCCAGAGGTCTCTCTCTTTCTTTTTTAAAATAATTTCCAGGTGACTAATGAGCCTCCTAAAGGCTTGCGAGCCAACATGCGCCGAGCATTTACAGAGATCACCAACAATTTCTTTGAAGACCACATACTAGGACGCCAGTGGAGGAAAATGGTCTTTGGAATCTGCTTTTTCCATGCAGTTGTCCAGGTCAGACTTACTCTCTCAGTTCCTCACACATACATGGTTGTCAGTTATGTATTTATATATCTTCTGCTCTTATATCTTAGGAGCGCAAGAAATTTGGTCCTCTGGGCTGGAACATTCGCTATGAGTTCAATGAGAGTGACCGAGAATGTGCTCTGCTAAACTTGAACCTTTACTGCAAAGACCGTACCATCCCTTGGGATGCTCTGATTTATATTACTGGTAGGTGTGATTAATTTACATGTAGCACATGCTTATTGATAACACACATTAATCTTGTAGGGTAAAGGACTTTAATATTCTGGTGTAAATGGCATGGAAAAGGGATGACCTGGCAGAACAGACGATGATATGGCAGCCTTTTTTTGAGTCTCTTCTACTTAATGTCTGTGCATTAAAGACCCCTTAATGATTTAATGCAATTCTGTTGAGATTTCAGTGTGATATCTAGCAGTAGGGATACATCCATAAATCTTTGCAGATGTTTCTAAGTTGTACAACTTTTATTATACTGCCTATGAAAATGCATCTGGAGATTTGTGTGTGGTAGGATTTTAGTACTTTGCTGTAGCAACTAATAATTTAATAATATCCAATATCCTAATAATTGTGGCCATTTCAAATGTAGTAAAGCCAATATTCTATTACCTTTCCTGTAATATATATTTCAACCTGGTCTTTTTTATGTACCAGTCATATTATATTATTGGATGCGGTTAGTACATTTTCCAAGGATTTTTTTCATCTTTTTTCTTCTTTTCAGGCTAGCCTAATTAACCAACAGCATAATAACTTATTATTGGCAAAAAGTTAATGAAACTGTTATGAAAAAGTGGAAATCCAAATGTTTGCTTACTTAAAACATGACTGTAACAAGATTTGACCTGACAAAGATGTCATGTTTGTCCAGCTTTCTTACTGAGCTGTAAAGCTTTTTTTAATCATGAGGCAGTTTTTACATTTTATTCTAATTTTTAAATCATACATAATAATGTGGAAATTTCAGTTGGATTTAAATATGTGAATTTTATATTTATTATGGTCTTCCTTAGACTTCTGTAAAATTATGAACACAACAGAGGCATCTTTTTCATTATCAATGCTTATCAAACAGTATCTCCAAAGTTCATTTGTTTTCTTAATCTGGTTTCCTATTACGCCTCCGTGTAATTATGTGCTGCCTTCAGTCGCAGAGGAGCACACCACAACAAATTGATGCCGCTCGCTGTTTTTATCACACAACTGTGTTATTAGTTTAATCCTTAATTCTGACAGTCCTTGAGAGCCAGAGCTACACATTCTTTAAGGAAAAGAATTTTGGCTCAATCCAAGCATGATATTGCCTTTTTCCTTGTCAATGTAAAAAAAAAAAAAAAAAAAAGCCTGTGCTGGCTTTACTGTGCCTTCAGTTTACCAAAGACTGATCTTAGATTTTTCTGATTATCCACTCCCTTTCTTACTTTCTTATATAACTGAATGTCGGTTTGGAAAGTACTGAGTACTGAGTTTCTGGAGTTAAATTTAATTTAAAATGTATAATTTTCTCTCTTTCTTTAATAATTTTGCAGAAGGTTTTTCTTGACTTGACTTTCTTGACTTTTAATGACTGTTTTATATATATAAAAATTTGCATTGTGAATAACTTTTCAGGAAGCTGTTGTCCTTTAAAACTGATTCCTATCTGTCCTCTTCAATCAGAATAAAGTAAAGGTCAATAGGACAGGTGATAAGATGAAGTGTGAATATATCCTGCTGTGAAAAATGCACAAGATTGAGGAGGCCAAGAACACACTTCTCTAATGAGACTTCTCTACTCCTCTGTATATCAAAGATAAATATCCTTGTAAATGTGTTTAAAAGCCTAAATAACTGTTAATTATGCTGGTGATTTTCAATCATTTGAGTATGGCACAGTTGTCTGACCTCAATCTGAGATCAAATCAGGGATGGTCATTAAAACAGCCACCTTCTCCATAATTGACACAGCAACTCTTTTTTTGTCTTTGTGCTCCACAGCTGAGATCACATATGGAGGCAGAGTGACAGATGCCTGGGACCAACGCTGCCTCCGAACAAACCTCAAAAGTCTTTTTTCTCCTGAGACGCTGCAACCTGGCTACACCTACTCCTCCTCAGGTACCTTCAGTCTGGTTTGCTCCCTTTATCCTTCCTTTGCTGGATTTAAAACAAGAAGAAAGTAACAAGCACAATTTCCAGGAAAATACAATTCACTGCAGCGTGTGTTTCTGTTTTCAGAACTTTCTATATTTTTCTTGGATTAATGATTTCCCCCCACACTCCTCTTGTGTGCAAGGTATTTACTATTCTCCAGACACAGATGAGCTGGACCAGTACAAGCAGTACATTGAAGGGCTTCCAATCATAGATGACCCCGAGGTGTTTGGCATGCATGAGAATGCCAGCCTAGCTTTCCAGGTTAGGAAAGGTTCATTTTAAAATACAATACAATACAATTTTATTTTTATTCACAGATGTAGACTATAAATTTTACTTTATATACATTTTTGTTCCCAGCGACAAGAAACCATGACCTTAATAAACAACATACTGGATGTTAATCCTCGTTCTTCAGCATGTCAAGGAGCTAAAAGTAATGATGACATTGTCTGCGAGCTCGCAAAATCTATACTGGCCAAACTACCTGGTATATACACACCCCAAAATCACAAAACATGCCATTTCTTTGTTATCACAACAAGATATAAAACCATGAGCTCAATACCAAAATGATTTTTTAACTGCACATGCTTGTCTTTATAATTATTTCTTAGTTTGTCTCTTTTTCTTGTCCACTTGAGCAGAGTGCCTTAACATGGAAGCAGCAGTGGAAAAACTATTTGTCAGAGACAAAAATGGCCGCCTGAACTCCCTCACAACTGTTTTGGGCCAAGAAGCAGTTCGATTCAACAACTTGCTAAAAATTCAGAGGGTGACACACAACTCACACACATGAACACATACAACTGAATGATGGCTATTTCACAAGTTGCATCTTATATAATATATAAGCACATATAATATAATAATATATATAACCACACATCCAGCAGCATTATTTCTACCGGTTGTTTTTTTCTTCATAACCTGATGTGTTATTGCCCCCAGGTGTCTCTTATCACTCTGCTGAAGGCCATAGAAGGTCTGGTTGTGATGTCAGAGGAAATGGATCAAATCTATACAAGCTTCTTGAACAACCAAGTTCCCACCCACTGGACAAACTCTGCCTACCCTTCCCTGAAACCTCTGGCTTCCTGGGTCAGAGATTTGACCCTCAGAACATCCTTCATCCAGGTTTAGAATATCACACAGCTACTTTACATACAAAACAAATGTATGTGTTTAGTCCCTATAAATTAACCCTGAATTTTAGGAAAAGGCTGCAATGAATCCATGTATTTTTCATTTTCTCAGTTTTTTTTTTCCATGAGAACATATGAGGAGTAAAATTGCTATATCAAATATAATTTTTCAAAGTTCCACCTTTTTTTTGCAACCACTCGGTGCTTCTAGCTGGAGCTCAGAGCTTTTGAGGAAGGCGTCTTTACTGTTGTTCCTTTTCAGGAAATTTGTCACCCTAACCAAGAAACTGAAGGAGAAGCAGTTCTAGATTTCTATACAGAGCTGTACCATACTGTATATGTCAGACATGATCACAAGAAAGACAGAATAGTGCATTTGTAGAAATAAATTGGGTGGTCAGTGAGTGTTGGTAGTGAATGCTATGCTTTTGCTGTAATTTGTGTGATGGCTGATTGTGCACACTTATCAGCAAGTAGGAGTACTTTTTTGATGAGACCCTGAGATAAAGTGTTCCCAGCATCCTGCCAGTGGATTTCTGCCACAGAATAACGTTTGCTCGTAGTTAATGTTCGTAGTTTGATTTAATTTTTATTCAAGAAAGCCAACGGAAAAAAATTAACTAATCAGAGATAAGTGAAAACATGCAGAATGGTTCACTTCCTTCTTCTGGCTCAAGCTCTCTTTGCATCACTGACGCTCACAAACCCTGATATCTGACTATATGTACTAATTTTATCATCTTTTGTCTGTGTAAGCATGCATGGATTTCTCTGTTTGATTAGTGTTTTGTCTCATTTAGTTATAAAACAGTGGTAACACATAACCATCCTGTTCATCCCTGAGGCTTATAACATCTTTCCAAAGCACCCCCCTCTCCCCTTCTCTCTGTCTCCCTGTACACCCTGTCAAGCATTTGGTTCATTTACCCTGACTTAAGCTGTTCTTCCGTAAGACTAGTTTGAACATGTGTATTGCACAATCCCTAAAATTCATTCTCACACACAAAACAAAGAAAAAAAATAGTGAACAGTTGCATCAGTTGATGAAGTTCTGGGTATCAGCTTAGTTAGACTGAAGAGAGAATTCACCTCACTGAGGGTGCAGGTTTTCTCACTGACTCACCTTCAGCTCCTACATGGAACAGGATGCATGTAATGTACAATAATATGCTGAAGAGAGTGTGTTAGATACACAAACTTTAATGTAACCTCCCTCTTTCCCTCCCTTTTCATCGCCTCAAGGCTTGGATCACACGTGGTCAGCCCAAATCTTTCTGGATCTCTGGGTTCTTCTTCCCTCAAGGCTTTCTCACTGGTAAAACAACATTAAAATATCTACATTTCTTAACTGTACGGTTATTGTTTAGTTGTTCTTTTTTTGTTTGTTTTTTTTTTTTTTTTGTCATAAAAAAGTATGTCCTAGAATTACAGGGATCACAAAATAACAAGATTAGTTCTTATCTAAGTCTTGACCTTTACTATCTGTTGATCTTTATTAATTTGTAATATTATGAATAATTATGTATTTTTTAGGAAATGTAATTGGGTTATGTGCTGTTGCTCTCAGCTGAATGTCATGGTTTATTTGAAAGACAATAGTAACGGTAAAATCTATGAAAAAACAAATAATGACAGATGATCCAATACTTTAGTCCACTGTCCTCTTTGCACGACACATAAACCATAAAGCTTAGCTCTCTCTGAACAGCAGTCATTGCAGTGTTTAGTTAAATGTTTAAGTTCTTCAGCTCAGTTATTTAGTTATTTAATTTTAACTACATGGTTAGCGTCACTAATGTGGAAGCCGCCCAATTCAATTTAATACAATTTAATGTAAGAGCTGCATGGTGGTGTGTGGAGGGGTTTAAAAAGGGGGGCTTTCTGTGCTGAGTTTGCATGTTCTTCCCGTGTATGCGTGGGTTCTCTCCGGGTACCCCAGCTTCCTCCCATCATCTAAAGACATGCATGTTAGGCTAAGTGGTCACTAAATTCCCCCTAGGAGTGAATGCAAGTGTGAATGGTTGTATGTGTCTCTGTGTTGGCCCTGTGACAGACTGGCGACCTGTCCAGGGTGTACCCTGCCTCTTCCCTGCTAATTGCTGGGATCTCCAGCACCCCACAATCCTGAATTGGACTAAGTAGTATAGAAAATTATTAAATGAATAATTGAATTGAATTGAATTGAACTGAACTGAACTGAATTGAATTGAATTGAATTGAAATTCCTGTGGGGATATTATGATGTTGTAATTGTAAATGATTGTAAGTAATTGTAAATTATATTATTCCGAGAGTGATGGCTCTTGGCCAGAATGACTTCCTGTATCTTTCTGTTTCTGTCTTGCAGCTACTTGAAGAAGTCTTTACCTAAACACACTCAATTTTTTGTTTACTGTGTTTTATAGAGAGTGCAAAGAATTTTCCATAATATTCAAGTAAAGGTTCTTTATATTCAATTTACCATATACAGAGTAAAATAAAGGATTTAAATGGTAGCAGCATGCGTTTTTGCAGCATTTTTTATCCAGACAATCAGATCCCGAAGATCCAGATCATTCCCCACCACAGAACCAGCCTTCTTGATCTTGATTCTTGATATGGAGAGAAACTCATTGCTATGTCCCGTGTTCAGATCTTTTACTTTGCCATTACATGTCCAACCTGTGCAGCACTGTACAGACCAAAACAGCAGGCTCACTTCAGCTGATACTTTGAGTTCAAAAGTATTTTTTGATATTTTGAATTAGATATTTTACAACAGTTTTTCACTATTTGCCCAAGATAAAAGGGTTGAAAGATGTCAATAGTTTTATGATGGAATTAGCAATCTGTGCTTCTAGATATCACTACAGAAATGAATTGGTCCTGTGAGAAGCAAAATCTGTGTATTTTCCTCCTGCCATAATATTCCTTTGCTGTAAAAATCTATTAGCTAATGATAATTATGTCTAAAAAGAGACACAGTACACACCAAACTGTTTAATCCTTCTTGGCTGACAGTAGTATAATATCTACATCCAGTTTTATTCTTTAAGTCCTTCTGTCTTGGAACATTTCAGATGAAAAGTAACTAAATGAAAATTATTTTCTTATGTTCTTTTGATTTCTTGCCCATAGGAGTACTGCAGAATCATGCTCGGCATTACAATTTGCCCATTGATGAGCTCAGCTTCCGCTTCAACATCATACCAGTATACAGAGATGAGGCGGCTGTCTGTGAGGCTCTGAGAAGTCTAACTGTCCATGAAAAACTGGACATAGATGATGAGGTACCAGATATTTAGATGTTGAGAAACAACTATACTTAATGCTTTACATTTCTGATTATTCCCACATCAAACACTGCTCTTTTCTATTTAAAATAGAATTTGCCAGTTTATTGCTTGAAGATTAAAGTTATGAGTAAGCAGTTCTGTTTAAACCTGTTCTTGTGTGGTACTGAAACTTCCAGTTCAAATGTAATCCAGAATATATACCTCAAGGGGTCAAGAAAAAGCTACTTAATATTTAGGAGGTGCTCACAAAAGAGGACTGGTCAGACATACCAGTGCAAAAAGGCAAAGATTGTTGATATTGATTTATAGAATAGCTGCCAGTTTATATAAAGATACAGAGAACACTTAAATATTGCTATAATTTGTGAATATGTGCACATCTGTTGTTTTGAGCCATGATAGGAAAGTAATGATTATGGTAGAAAACTAACATTATAGTTTAAAACATAACTGCCATGTGAAAATTAGTGAGCTGTGAAAAAACAGAAGGAAATAATAGATTTAAAATGAAAACTTGATTATTGTATTTTAAAAATGCCTGCCTACCTACCTTGCCTTGCCTAAAAATATCATATCTTATCAATAACTTCTTTATCTGATTTGTGGAAACCACAGTTACTAGATCCAGAGGATGGTGTACTTGTACACGGCATGTTCATGGATGCCAGTCGCTGGGATGATGTCAACATGGTGATTGATGATGCGCTGCCTCGGGTGATGAACTCCATGCTGCCGGTGGTGCACTTTGAACCAAAGCAGAACCATGTGCCGGATCCTGACCTCTACCATGCACCACTGTACAAGACCTCTGCCAGAGCAGGGACTCTGTCCACCACAGGTACATACTAACGCCACACAAAGAGCCACTCCACAAAGGAAAGACTCACAGATATGGTGGTTGATGTGGTTCATAGCCATGAGGGGGCGGGTCTGGAAGAGGGGGCGACGACAGGCTTAATGAACAGGGTGTAAATCTCCATCTTAAAATCAGCTCTGCTAAATCATGAACTTTGTAGCTGTAACAGGTAACCACTTCGTTAGCATTGCAGTGGGGACATGAAGTGATGATGACAAAACAGCCCGTATTTAAGCAACATGTGACAGGAAACGGAACCTGAAATCACTTCTGTTGTGACTTGGAAGCTGTATAAACAAAATAAAAATAAATTAACTTGACCTTCTAGTGGGGGTGGCGGGTCTCATTGGAGGGGCAACAGTGTAATGGTAGGGGAACACTGTGCACAGATACTTGAAAATTTCTCTTTTTTTCAACTTTTAACTGCAAGTAATGCAAGCAAAGTGAAGTAACAGACCTAAAATTTGATTCTACCAAACGCTATATGAAAGAAGCCGTTTGAACACATATATGTGAATCTGGTACTGGTTCAGTTTTATTTTTTCGTGTAAAAGCTTTCAGTTTTCATACCAGGTAAGCAGATTCTTTCTGAGGGTATGGTTTCCCACTAAACAAGATTTGTTTCCTTATGTTTCATCTCTCCCTCCAGGTCACTCAACTAATTTTGTTGTGACTGTAATGCTTCCCTCCAAGCGACCCAGTGATTACTGGATATCAAAAGGTTCTGCACTCCTGTGCCAGCTGGATGATTAAGTTTTTAAGGACAAAGTAGAATTTTAAATGTTTCTCAATCAAAATAATCAATACACAACCTTGAATTAACTTTATATCTTTTGTTGAATTAGTTGTAAAGATTTTCACAAACACAATTTATGCTGAAAGTGCTTACTACACATGTACAGTAATAAAGATTTGTGATTGATATATCAGCTTCTTTCTTGTACGCATGAGTATTTGAATGCATTAAAGGATGTTTTATGCAGCAAGTCACTGGATGTGTCTACCAGCTAAATTTTATAAGATACAGCATCAGGGAGAGACAAAATGCTAAAATGGATAAAACTTTTGCAAAAAGAAAATAGAATTCTATGGGATGTAGATATCTGTGGAAAATGATGTTTAAAAAAAACACTGTTTCCAACCTAATGACAAGAAAAACAGATTTAAAAAAAATCTGTCATTAGTTAGCGCTTTAGCATTTTTAGCCATGTATTAAGATTGTGGAAGGCCCAGAAAGCCACTTGCGGCTTCTGAGCCACAGGTTGCAGACCCCTGGTATAAACGAAAATGCAATGATTATCAAATGAAGAAATGTTTTCATCACAGACCCCCTCACCCATCAGAAACGGTTCTCCAGACAAATAAGTACGTAAAACCTCCACAATGCTGTGACAAGGCGCCTCACACACACTCTGCATCCCTTACTGCTTTTATAACTGTAAGCAGGACGTGTTTAAACATCAACCTGGGGAAGAGACTAAAACGATAGAATCATCAGCACAAGTGACAGATATTTTAAAGCACTCTTACATAAAGTTTTTTTTTCAACAGAACCACCGTAATCGCATAATATTAGCATAAAGTCACACAATAAATAACAATGACATTCTATATTGTGTTATAATAGTCCTATCAACGTTCATAGAAACAAAGTGTTAAAAGTGTAAGGAATTTGTATAAAGGTTTTGTTTTTCTGTCGATATGGCAGACAGCCGTGGTGTATGGTAGGGTCATAACAGGCTGTATATCAAATGAAAGGGTTCAATGTGAAATATCATGGACCATTCAGAAGAAAATAAAAAAAAACAGTGTGTCTTTTTCTTCGTCTGTTTCTAATTCAGTGTCAGTGTTTTGTCATCATTTACCATCTATCTTTACTCGGGTTTGGCAGCTGTTGCCGGAGCAGACATGATACACGGCACGCAGCTACTTCCCTGAAGCTGTACACTGATGACTTCTTCGTCTTTGACTCGTTCAATCAGAGGTGAAAAATTTCTTTATCATCTTCACTCAGATTTAACGACAGATAATAAAAACCTGAAAAATATGTGTAAATTATAAATCACTAGTGTTTATTTTTTGTTATTTTCTTCATGTGATAAGAAAGCAGAGCCATTCATTTCGGTTTTAATTCTGTTTAATTGCCTCCAACTAGTGCATATGGAGTGACTGCACAAATCCTTCATGCATGCATGATTTTTTTTGGCGCTCTTGAATCATGAACAGCAGCATCAGCTGACTGTTTAACCTCCGTTTTTAACCTCTTTTTTTCCAGTCATTTTTGTTATGAGTGTAGATTATGCACTATGAAAAAATGAATGTACTGTACTACACTGTTATTAGGAGAGAAATTGTAATGGAGAGGTTAGAAAATGGATTGAAGGAGTAAATGAGATTAAATGCCCCAGTCACTCTGAAACCTGATTAACAGTGTTTTATCATCAAACACACACACACACACACACACATACTTCAATCCCAGTGGATTAAGTCAGAGGGAACAGGGTGTGGTTGATGTCTGAAACAGATGGGTCAAAACACAACTTTTATTATTATTATTATTATTATTTTATTTATTTATTTTGTTATTTAAGGGGAAGAAAAAGAGGACTGAGATGAAAGCTTGAGACGTAAAGCTCACACACACAATGACAGCAGCTGGAGAAATACCAGGGCAGCTTTTAACTTGTATTTGACAACTAATCGACAGGTTTGTGATGATGAAAGGCACAGGTCAACAGCAGGTCAGCTGCACTCCTACTGTACTGCTTTATAATGCTGAAAACAGCCACTGAGTGACATTTAGTGTTTGCTATTAGCTGTCTAGGTCACACAGTTTATTCAACAGTAAAGGATCTAATTAAAAGTTTGAGCACAGCAGAAACTATTAACTTTTGTAATTACTTCAAGCCAAATCTAAAGGAATGCTTAAAAAATCTGTATTTTGTATCTGACTGCTGGTTGTACCTTCATGTTTAATATGTTTAATACTAGAAACACTCAGAGAGCACAGACCTCCGCCAAGCCATAGGGTCACTCACCTGAGAAAAACCCCCAAAGCCCACCTAGTTACCAACCCCATGCCCACACTCCTTTGGTTACTTCAAGCTAATACCACTATGTATTTTCTTCCTCAAGGTAGATGCCACATCCTATTTAGAACCACTGACCTTGGAAACATACCCTTAGATATAAAGATGAAGGAAATGGCTTGTATAGTCTTGAAGTTATTGAAGAAGTTAGCATTTTCTCTAATAGTGGCAATCCGGATTAACCACAGTCTTGTAATTTTTTTTTTTTTTTCCTGGCCATTATATTTAGTTAGAAGCTGTAAAATTATCTCTATCTCCCAATAGTAAAGAGTCCTTTAAAAGATTCCTGGATCCAGACAGTGATCCGGATCAACACCAAAATGCAATCACTTGTTCCTTATTTCTTTTCTGACATTTCCTGAAAGTTTAATCAAAATCTGTTCGTAATTATTTTAAGTTATGTTGCTGACAAACGCAGCTGAAAACAAAATCTCTGACTTTAACTGTCACACGTTAATTACGATAAATTACAAAAAATTACGTCCCTAGAGCTAGCTTTTGCAGCCGAGAATCAGACCGCCAGGGTCCCCGCCTCTGGCAGCCGCCCAGCTCACACTGCACCCAAACCCTATGGCCCCTCCTGCAGGTGGTGAGCCCACGGGAGGAGAGGCCCATGTCACCATTTCAGGCTGAGCCCGACCGGGCCCCATGGGCAAAGGCCGGCCACCAAGAGCGCGCCTCCGTGCCCCACCTCCAGGCCTGGCCCCAGAGGGGGGCCCCGGTGACCCACGTCCGGGCAAGGGAAACCTTGGTCCTTGCTTTCTGATCATCATAGGGGTGATTTCAGCCGCACTTCGCCTGGTCCCTCTACTAAACACCTGTTTGCCATGGGTGACCCTGCCAGGGGCATGAGCCCCCGACAACATAGCCTCTAGGATCGTCAGGATGCACAAACTCCTCCACCACGATAAGGTGGCGGCTCAGGGAGGACCAGAACCCCCAGCAGAACAAGGACTCCCTCTGACTGCAGTCAGAGCAGGAGCGGTGTCAGAAAGCTGCTGCTGGCTGATCCCGTCCTGTCTTACTGTCAGATATTAATGCCTATTAATGAAGAGTGGACGAAATCTTTTCCAGACCCGCCCCTGCATAGCTGAAAGTATAAATCCTTTCTACCACCTGTCAGCTACTGTTAGATCTGTGATCACCATCAGCCGTCATGATTCATGGAACAACAGAAGACCAGAGAAACACTATACCAGCCACTTTGTGCACAATGCTGGAAAAGAAGAAGAACAAAGTTTGGGTGTGGAACCCTCTCGACACGAAAAGTGTGGGTGTTAAAACACCATTATCCTCCAAATAACATGACTGAATTACTATTGGCTGCTCATAGTACATACAGAATGTCAAAGTAATAACATTTGTGGCAAAAATCAAGCAGAGGTGTTTCAGAGTCCCACTGGTAAACCTGTAACGTGTGTGTATGCGTGTAGACTGTTACGCTACAAATCCAAATGTACATTATGCTTATGTCCACAGAGATCTGTTACAGCTGAGCTGGCAGTAATTATGCCACCATAAAGAGCAAACATCATTCCCCAGGATTGCATAAGACTCAACCCAGGTGCTGTGCTCCACCTCAGGACTAGAAAAACGCTTTGTTGGGACAGTTTGCAGAGAAGGTGGAATGGGGACGTTGTCTCTGTTAGATTAGTCTGTGTGTGTGTTTGTGTGTACAGTGTGATACAGTGTAGTAGTAGTAGTAGTAGTAGTAGTATTTATTCAGTCATCACACACAATACAATAAATATAAACATTCTAGACAATATAAACTAGTCAACAGTCTTAACATTAGGTAATGACTGAAAAGGCACAGGCTGAAGCATGATGCTTATATATGCCTGTCCTACTTTCTTTTCAATTTAAGCTACCCTCCAACAGTAAACATAATACCAAAATACAAAATCATTCACAATTGTAACCTTAAAAATAGCTTTATAAACCATTCTTTTGAAAACCAAAAGCGATTTACACCCTCTAACATTTTTATTAGCATTGTTCCATAATTTTACCCCAACAATCGAAATACATCTCCTTTTAATCCCTTTTTTAGCTTTTTGTACAGCAAACTTACAAACATCTCTCAAATCATATTTGCACTCCTGTATTGAAAAAAACCTTTGTACACCGTCGGGGAGTGACTTTGTTTTAGCTCTAAACATTATTTGCATTATTTTATAATATACCAAATCCTTAAATTTCATAACATGTGATTTTATAAACATTGGATTAGTGTGATCATAGTAACCAGCCCTATTAATAATACGTATAGCTCGTTTTTGTAGTATGACTATTGAATTTATAGTCATTTTAAAAGTCGACCCCCACAATTCCACACAATAAGATATATAAGGAAGTATAAGCGAACAATATATTATATGCAAGGCCTTATAATTTAATATATCCCTAGATTTATAGAGGATTGCTATTGACTTTGATATCTTTCCTTTAATATAATCAATATGTTTTTTCCATGTTAATTTATGATCAATCACAACCCCTAAAAATTTTATCTCAAAAACTCTTTCAATTTCAACATCACAGATTTTTAATTTAATTTCCCCATCAATTCCTTTTTGATTTCCAAAAACCATGAATTTAGTTTTCTCAATATTGAGAGACAATTTATTAACATCAAACCAAGTTTTGAGTATTTCTAGCTCCCTTCCAATAGCATACAAAAGTTCCTTTAAATTTTTCCCAGAGCAAAATAAATTTGTATCATCTGCGAACATAACAAATTTTAACCTTTCAGTAACATTGCAGACATCATTAATATATAATAAGAAAAGTTTTGGACCAATCACCGATCCCTGGGGTACCCCACAGGTGACCTTCCGAAATCCTGACACAGTCTCATTAATTTGCACACATTGCTGTCTATTATCCAAGTAACTTTCCAGCCAAGAGTAAGCTATACCTCTTATTCCATACTTCTCCAGTTTTCTCAATAATTGGCTGTGATCAGTGTGGTGGAGTTTCAGCCACCAACAGCTGTCTGTCTGCGTGTAGTGAACCTTGAGATTAGATTTGGGCAATTTGAACATGTTATCACTTTGCTGGGCAGCATTTGGGGTGTGTGTGTGTGTTTTCGTACCTGTTTGTGTCAGCTGCCAAACTTCTTGAATAATGTCACAGGCAGTAAGAAGACTGGATCCCACCTGACTTGGTCTGAGTAAGCCATTCCTTCCTGCTGGGAAATGAGGAAGGTTGCTGATCTACACAGTCTGTAGGTGACGGGGTTAGAACATATCTGATCTCAATTTACTATACCAGCTTTGGGTGCAGAGTAGCTTAAGCCACAATTTTTGTGGCATTCTGAAATATTAACACTGCTCTGTCTGGTCGTGTGCACATAATTACATCCAAAAACTACTGAAAATAAATAAAAATTTGTTTATTCTACCATGGACTGCCTGAGGATGTTTAAGTTGGGAAAATGTATACATTTTTATTTTCTAATCAATAAATGTGAAAGTAATAATAAAAAAGGTCCATACAAAGATGCCTGTTTTTGTAAATTAACAGATATTAGGCTCAGTTCATAAAATCTCTTTCAAAAGAGTTACGCCAGCTTGTAATGCAAGATTTGACTTACATATTTCAGCATAAACTCATTTGCTTTGATTCTTGGAGAACATTTACATTGGACCACGATGTAGGGCCATTCTTGTGCAGAAGTATAGACCCAGGTGCCAGCGTTTAGCTAAAAAATTAGAAACAAGTCTTATATGACAAACTAACTTTGTGGCATCTCTGGTTTATCACTAAAAGCTATTCCTACATTCACATGATCCTTGTTTAATGATGAAAACATTAATGTTTTATATTTTACACACTAACACTTTAACAAGTATAAAAAAGTGCTGCCACTTTAGATATACTTTCTTACTGCAAGATAGTATATCTACTCTATCTCCTCTTTCACTGTACCTTTTAAAATAAATTCCTTACTAAATGGCAGTTGTGTAACTGTTGTGTGTTTAAATGTTTACTGTACAAAGATAAAAGTGTTTCCCCTCCTCTCATTAAACTCACAAGGAAGGAAGATAAACATTTTCATACAAGTTGTAGAGAAAATCTTACTTGTGACATTTGGCATTGTATTAAACGGATATGTGAACGATGCATACATCACTGCACTGAAGTGCTAACAATTATTACATTTTTCCTTTATTTCTCTTTAGTCATGTACCACAAGTTTTTATGTACATATTCAAATGAAGGTTAATCATACTGAAAATAGAGGCACAGACCACAAAGAAAGACCAAAGTACACCACTGGTGATAAAAAAAAGGAAGAAATTAAAAAGCACAGCATGGAAAACAGCAAACTGTCACATCCCCATTTCATTCATGTTATAAGTCGTCTGGTTGTTGCCTTTGCAGTGGTGCTGTTTAAACCAGTTCTGTTTTTAGCTGCAACCGGATGACTTGAGAAACAGTTTCTTTAAACTTTAAATTCTCCATTCACATCTTCAGTCCAGTTTCATTTGTGCATTTCAGTCATTCGTCATGAAACATTCTTTGAACTCCTTCATTTTTATTGATGCTTCTTGTATGAAAGAGCAACAACAGAAACAGGTGATCTCACAAAGAAACTATACAATTATCTGCATTTTGCTATCAGTTCATCTCATGTACATAGAAATGCTTTTCTTACTTCTACATCTTTGCATGTTCATGCTCTTTTTCTGAGAGGGTTTGGTGATCCAAGTTTTGTATATTTTTATATCTTTGTCTATTGAGGAATATTCTCACACTCCTTTGTCCACAAATAACTTTGACCTGCATGTGCTCTAATGTTGCTTTACAACCCCTGGCCAAAATAATGGAATCACCCCACTAAGGGGATGTTTACATCATTTTTATTTAGTAAAAAAAATACGTATCACAGATATAACACAAAACAATTTTATTCAATAGCTAAATATTCTGGCTTTGTTAAGACAATAATTAAAGTAAATTAAATATTTTTCTGTTTCAAGAGAAGGAAAATAAAAAATCACATTTTAAAACAAAACCTTGCACACATTTTAATATACAGCTGGGTGGACTTAATATAAAGCTGTTGTATCTGGCTGATGGAGGAGGAAATATAGCTCCAAGAACAGAGGATTATAAAACTCTTTCCAGAGGACAGTTCAACACAGAATACAGTAAAATAGTTTATTACAAAATTGCAACAATGCATGCAACAAATTATAGTAACAAAGCCAAAATTTTATCACTTATTAAAACTGTGAGCTTGTTGTATCTGTGATTTGACTTTATTCCATTTTTAATGTATTGTTTGATAAATATAATAAGGGATCAACCATCCTCCAGGAGTCATGATTGCATAACTTTTGTCAGGATTTATACAAAACACCAAGTGTATTAGCATATTAAGCAATACTGAAGAATTTATTTTACTCTGTGGACAAATCCCTTAATTTGTTTTCTAGTCAAAAGTTATGCAAGGATATTGATCCCTTTCAGTAAACTAACTTTGTGACACTGAAGTCACAGTTAGCAGCCACTTAGCTTAGCTTAGCATAAATAGCTGCTATTCTCCTTGAGCCTCTTGTAAACTGGCAGTGGCAGATTGAGTCTCTGCTGGTTGTTTTTAGGCTAAGAACTGCTGACCATAGCTTGTTTACTCTCCAGGAGAAACTTAAAGTGTATGACCATCTCTGTTATCTTTCACTGAATTTAGAAAGAACAGAAAAACAAGCGTAAGCCTTGCATCAGTGGTTATACAATGTAGGTGATTATAAATGACAAAATGCTACTTAATTTAGCAGAACTGCTGAGTTCAGCATCATGATCAATAATGTGCATTACTGCATGTAAATTTCAAACAAGACTAACTTTTTCTGTGTTATTGGATGAGAGATGATTTACAACGATGAAGCCATGTGAAAGGTGTACTGGCTATATCACATGTATTACTTCTGTGACTGTTGCTGCAACTGTCACATGCTGCATCATGTTACTTGTATTCCTCTGTAGTTTCTACTCAAATTCAAACTCCACTCAGGCCACGTGCTAAGTCTTACCAGTCAGAGTTCCATTTTCTAGTAAAGAGTAAAATAAATAAATCACGGGTGTCATATACCACCAGTGAACAGACAGAATGCTTAAGTGGTGAGAAGAGACAAGGTCTAACACAACTCTATTTCACAAGGTCACCCAGTAAACTGTGTTGTACATCAGATTAGCAAGACTTGTCTTTTGTTGCATATTAGAGTTTTTCTTCCTTAAGTACTCTGCACTACTAAAGATTAGGTCCATATGCATCACATGAGGGTCGATGAGTTTCAGTCAGAACCTGCTTTAACCTCATTTACACTGGAATTTTTTTTAGTACACACATCAATCAGATGCACAATGAAGTACTTTAAAAATATATGTAGTGTGAATTTAAGTCACTGAGAACATTTTTAAGGAACACTACATATCCTGTAACAGCACAACAGACGGAGGCTAGGAGAAAAGTAACATGCCCTCTAGATTTACATCACGGGTTAATAAACTCACTTGGAAAGAGCAGAACTGTGAATGTCACAGTTAAGTATGACTTCTACAGCTGCTGATAAAGCATCACATTAATGGACAGAGAACCTAGGTTTGAACTGAGCAAAGAGGAGGAATAGTAATGGTGGAATTAAAGGAAACCCAAATAATTTAAAGGCAAAGGGGTGGAAGTAAAGAGAAATCCAACTGCTGCATATGTGAAAAAGAGAGAGACATGGAAGATACAGTTTGTCAAAACTAATTTAACAGGTATTAATAGAACATATTGAAGTATTGGACATTTAATCAGAGAAACTAAATCATCTTAAACTCAGGAAAATTATAATAGGAGTTCCACTGTTTCCTTAGACTATATACAAAATGAATCATTGAATAATGAGTTACAGCCAAAATTATTTCTTTTGCATCCTAATAAAATCATGTTGTAAAATGTACATTTAGTCAAGATTTTTAAGAAAAAAATGTAATCTTACTACAGTACAGGTCTGAAAAAAATCACATTTTTTGACTGTACTATATTTAAAAATGAAAAACATTTATTCAAGAAAAAAGTATAGCAGAAACTTTAGCAAGAAAAACAGGAAAGCAAACAGGAGGAGAAGAGAATATTCTGATGAGATATGAAGCTAGACCGGTGATAAATGACAAGGTGCATCAGGTATGGAAATAAAAAGTGCATTTGAGTGAGTTTCTACATCATTAACTTCAGCATTTAGCCTCAATCGTTAATGTGGTGCACTGTTTGTGTGGCGTTAGCCAAGAGAGTCACCTTGCAGTGGAAAAACCACATCACCCCAATCATAAGCTGACAAATATGTGAAGATAGAGGGAGAGGTCAGATATACAAAGATTTAAGAAAACACTGAGCAACTGAGGCTTCACCTTGTAGTAAGGAGTATCTTTGTAAGGAACAGATGTAATTATGTTAGGATTCTTTACTGTTGCAGCAACTTTTCTTCTCTTTTGCCTCCAAGGATGAAGATCAGCCTTATGTGAAGTCTTTGGACACCGCCTCAATGAAATTAGGAGCTGACATGAGTATAGCAAAGGTGCAGATGATGGAGAATAGGGAGAAGGCCACCAGGCATAACCGATCCACAACTGCTGCTGCAAATTTCCACTCACTGCAAATTTCCTCCCCCACGTCCTGCTCCCGGAAGCGCCTTGCAATGTACTGCACTTCCTCCAGGATCTGCGAGATCACTGGAACCTGCTCCAACAGCAAAGTCCGGGTCTGGTCAGAGTGGATATTGTGCTGGGAGGTGTCATTGTGGTGGTTTCCTCCTCCACTGCCACCACCACAAACCAAACCTGAATCAGTGCTGGGTGGAAAAGCTGGGTTGTCTGTGCCCATCGAGTGGTAACCAAAGTACAGGTTCATGTTGCCATTAGTGGTGGTCGACTGTGTGGAGGCCTGCCCTGGTATGGTGTTCATTTGAATGCTACTGGTGCTGGTGTGGTGGGGAGGAGAGTGAGAGTATTTGTAAGTCAGAGGGCTGCTGGAGGTAACAGGTGATTTGCTTTCCTCTCCAGGCTTCTTCATGCGGAGGAACCAAGCGCACCAGTTAAGGAGAATGACTCGGACCTGGTTAAAAGAAGCAAAGGTGGATTGAGGAAGGGGGAAAAAGATTTTAAGTATATTTAAATAACTTTATTCTTTCTAATACTATAAAATTGTGCATAAGCTAGTTGGTTTCTGAATCATGAAAATGAAATTAAAAATGAAACATTATTTTAAAATATTTTAAGCAAGAAGAGTGTTAGTTTGTTTTTAAATAAACAGAAAATCTAAAAATGTCATCCCGATAACTTTGAGTGGGCTTGAGAATTTTTAACTCTTTAAGCACCACTACTGAACTTTGTGCATCTTCAGCATGTGTCTCTTCTCTGCGCTCTCTACAACCAGTGAAAGTCAGTCCAATGTTGACTCTTTCTCTGTTCCTTTCTTTTCCTCTGTTCTTCCAATAATGTCATCATTTATTTTTTTTTTTTTAGCTGAATCAGCCGTGGTGCTTGTTCATAAAAAGCTAGTGTGTTGCTATTCAGTTGTTGGCATGTAACATGATGCCTAATGCTGGAAAAGAAAAAAAGAAAAAGAAAAGAAAAAGTTGTGAGGTGCAGTTTCTCAGCATTAGGGTTCTGGTAATGACTGCTCCAGGAATGTGCATTATGAATGACAATGTAACATCAAAACACGTCAGAAGCGCTAGTTTTCAGGTTTAAAAAAAGTTATGAAGTGTTGCTTATGGGTTTGAAGCTAATTTCACTGCTGATCTATTAAAGTGCAACATGCCCTGTTCATAATCCCACTTCCAAAGCCCTGTTTTCCTTTTTTTCTCCCAACCAGATGAGGGTAGATCACATCCCAGATCGACTTAAATTGCTCTGCAGTAGCAATTTAAAGATCTGAAACTGAGCTAATCCAGTTTAAAAGGAGCAGTTCTTTGTTATATCAGGACTTTGTTAATCAATAAGCTTGAATTGATCTACTCTCCTGTAATCACAAAATAGTATCCCCTCTATAAGACTTCTATCTTTTATTAATTGATTGGTTTTTCATTTATTTATTTACAAATGATTAACTTACCCATCTAGGCATCTTGCCTCCGCGGGGATCGTGATGGTGGAACTGAAGAACGAGGACCGTTACCACCACAGACAGGCCCACAATCATCATGGTGCTTGCAAAGTACTGTGCTAAGGGGGAAGGGGTTGCGGGTAGAAACATATCCTGTATAACACGCTTTATACAAGACAGTTAATACAGAACTATATTTTTCATTTTTCATTTTGCTTTAATTTAGCTATCCTACATGTTCTTTGTGAGAAACATATGAACTAAGCAGAGTAACTTGGCAGAACTGAAGTATGGCCAAGTCAGTCATTTGGTTGGTTAGTCAGAGTTGAATTTATCCTTGTCAACTAACTCAAGGTCTGACCACCCCAAGGATTGACAGGAGAATGACTAATGTTTTGTTTCGTAATCTACATTCCAAGCAAAAGACATGCACATGCTTAATAGTGTAGAAACCACAAGACAGAAATATGTAGAAAAACACACTATTGGAGTAAAAGTGTTTTCTTGCATTTTACTTACACTATGTGATGCACCTGTGATTCTGCAAGACCAATCAAAATATTCTGTATTTCCATGTTTACTTGTCATTTTCATGTTTATTGTAATTTCCCTCTGGGATTAATAAATTATTTCTCATTTCATTTTTCGTGGTATTTAAGTGTTACTGACAGCTCTGTGAATGTTATTGAGAAATTTCTTTTGAGGATAATCTCTCAGTTTTGCTTCATCTGCATTGTGTTCTCCATCCAGCGTCATGAGGAAAACTTTGCTGAGGGCCTTGTTTTACATTACTGAGTGATCAGCTGATGCCGAGCGGCAACGCTGTCTGCAGTCCTCCCTCACATCTCTTAGCCTACTGCCTTTTCTACACTTCTCTGAATCAGCACAGTGTTACGCAGTTTATAGTCGCGGATCTTCAAATTCCTTCGCCTACATCTGTGCACCTACACCCCCCTCCCAACAGATCAGCAGTTGGTGAAGTTAAAACTGTTTTGCCATAGAGGAGCATGCTCCCAGCCTATCATGGCTGACTATAAATCTCCACATTTACCCTACGCCCACCCACCCTGTGGCACTATCCACCTTTCCTAGCTACCGCCTATAGCTCCCTGTTGTCTTAAGGAAAGATACTCCCTACAAATACACAATAAATTGCTTTTCTTCCCTTTTAATCACGTTCAAAGTCTTGTAATCTCCAAAATGTGTAATAATGAGAGCCAGATGTCTTACCAATCAGAGGAACAGAGTCTGAAGTAGCAGGCATGATCTCTGCCACCAGCAGCATGAACACTGTTAGCGACAGGAGCACTGTTATGCCTGAAGAAAGAGAAGAACAGAAGAGAAATTCTGTCATTACTTGTCTACTTTTCTCTTTAGAGAACTCAGAATAAATGCAGCTTTTTGGCTTTGACATATGTTAAAAAAGGTGTGTATTTATTTTGGAGTGTTTCTTTTATATTTATGATGACCCTTTCTCAAATGCTGGCATTTTGAAACAAGCTGACATTTTCAGGTCCAGGTGATTATCTTTGCTGTATTTAGGACGGCTCTTTCATTCATCTGCTGTTGAACAGAATCCAACATGAATGCTAATCCACAGCCTTAATGTCAGCATTAGCATAGCACAATTACAAATAAATAGTTTAGCAATAGCATTGGGATCCGGTGGGCTGATCCCACTGAAGCAGGGGTAAAATATCTAAACGTCAAGTCTTTGTCTTGCTACGTTAGTCTTAGACTGTTTATGTGTCTGCAGGGATGTGCTGTTGTGAGTCTGTTTCTGTACCCAGTGAGATCTTTTCTCCAGAGTCAGCAGGGAGCAGGAAGACCAGCAAGGCCAAGCCAGAGATGAGCACACAGGGGATGAGCAGGTTGAGGCCGTAATACAAAGTCCTGCGGCGCATAGTGACTGTGAACGTAACATCAGGGTAAGGCTCCTTACAGCATTCATAGTAAAGCTCATTACGCTTTGCCGGTACACCTGGGAGACAAATGAAGAATGTGAAGGTGTCAGTCAGAAGTCAAAAATGCTGAATTATTCAAAAAGGTTCATTGCTAGTCCCAATTCAATCAATTATTCATAAAAGTGCACATGAGGTGGTGGAATGTGTCTGTTTTTACAGATGTTAAATCAGTACAGTAGCAATAAAAACTTAATAGGTAAGAGAGACAGTTTGTGATCTAAAGGTCACTTATTTAAATTCCTAGAAAGAAAATTGTAAAAAACCACAACCACTCTCAGATCACAGAAGAGAAACACTGTTGTCCTGTCACTGCATCTACATTTCCCATTTAAGATTTTAATTAAAGGCATACTCTAGACTTAGTCCCAGAATCTTCATATCTGAATATTTAAAACCATATCCAAAATGGCAGCTACTTGTTGGAAAGTAATGTTTGAGCTCTGAGTTTGGACATTCACAACCTGGCAGCTGAATTCCTCCTCACTACATCTGTTATTGAACATGTTTAATGATATCAACAAAGGGGTTTGTTAACAGCTTAGGTTTATGTACAGCCCAATTTCTTGTGGATTCTGCCAATGTACTTCACTGCCAGCACGCACTTTTTATTTATACATTTTTCTATGTTTCTGCATAAACAGCAAGGTACCATATGACATTTGGGGATCCAGCCTCACTCCAGAATGTGTGAAAGCTATATAAGACTACAACCCAAAATATAGTGATTTTACTATATAGGCATAACTTTGGGCTCTGGGATCCAAAATCATTGTACACCTTCCTCCATCTTTTCAAATAGTAATGTTTATAAAGTTTGTATTACATGAAATTGTCTAAATTGACCAGAATTTACAATTAATACATTTCAAGGCTCCAAATATGTTGCATCCCTGCAACCCATCCATTTTCTATACCTGCTCATTCCAATGCAAGCTAACGAGGGCTGGATCCTGTCCCAGCAGCTACTAGGCACGAGGCAGGGTACACCCTGGACAGACTGCCAGTCCATCACAGGGTTGTTATGCCTTTTTGTTGTTATGTTAAATATTTTTAAAAATGTATATTGCATAGCTATAACATGTTCAAAATCCCATATAAGGAGGTAGGAGAGAGTGGAATGTTTGTTATGCTTTGGACGTACTTGGACAAGCGCTGTTTTGCGGCTTCTGAAATAGCACTTTGCAGCCACCAGGGGGCAATATCAGAAATATCTGTGGTGTGGGGTGCACCTAATCGTGTTTTTACTTTTGCTGGTCATTTAGCTTGTCTTTGCTGTGGAAAAGAGACATTCAAGTGGACTGTGATCTGTTTGAAAATAAGTGTTAAATAATGAAACTTATCCAGTACAGCTGTTATACAGCTTTTTTTCACCTGTCCTCCTGTGTCCTATAGTTTGTGTTACTTTGTCCTCTTTGTTATGCAATTAGTTGTTGTCAGCTAACTTTCAACTAATCAGCGTTCAGTCAATGTGTGTTGTCATCTCTGAAGCTTATGTGTTGTCAGGTTTTGGAAGGACTTCACTTCTGTCCATCTGCATTGAAAAAAGGGTCTTTGGGAGCTGAGTGACACAGACAGATGCCTCCATGAATGTATAAAACTACATTTACACTGTGAAAGTTCGAGCTCCATCCAACCCATTACAGTGACTTCTTACTTTTCTATTTTGTTCTTAGTTGCAGGTGGTCAGAGTTAAAACATACATAGTTTAAGTATGAACATTGGCAGATTTTCCATTATGGCGCCCCCTAGCGAAGGTAATTTGGCATACATCTTGCATCCTGTCTCTTCTCTGAGCTCCCTCCAGACAGTAAGAGACAGTCTGATGTTAACTCTTGTCTTATCTCTTGCTCTGTCACTTTCTTTCTTTCCCTTGCCTCCTAATACCCTCTTTCATTTCTTTGATGAATCAGTCACGCACGTCCATAACAGCCAGTGTTGATATGTAACGTGTGATAATGTGTTGTGTAACGCAGTGCCATAAAACAAAATGCAACTGTCATGTGATGTCCTGGGCTGGAAAAAAAAAGTGAAACCAAAAATTATGTTTTCTCAGTCCTGAGATGCTGCAAATCAATGACAGCCCCAGGAATGTGATTAATGGATGTCAATGTGTCATCTATAGGAGTCAGAAACACAGTCTTTTAAGATTGGAAACTTATACAGTATTGCTTCAAGAGTTGAGGTACAAACAGTCTGATTAGTCTTAAATTATAATTAATACATGCTTGCATCATGTTGTGTGCACCCTGCTTTAAAGACAGAGGAATGGGCAAAGTCAAGCATGACACTGCTACACTTGGACATGTGGACAAATGTTCTGCTTTGTAACAAATGGTCATTATAATTTGGATGGTAAGATTTAAGGGACGGTGTGCTTATACGTTGAGATTCATCTCTCTTTCTGTGGTCACCTCATGAATAAAGATTATACAAAATGAATGTCAGTGTAAGCATCCCATCACCTGACCTGCATTCAAAACAAGTTTCAAATTTTAAAGACACAAAGATGTTGGAAACTAAGTGACTCCCCAAATCTAAAGTCTGTACTTAGCAGCCATTAAATTTTCATTTCACCTTCAGGAGTTCCCCTGCTACTCATCCAAAAGCAATCCTCCACCATTAGTTTATCCTTCATGTTCTTCTGCTTTCTGTTTGTTGTCTCACACTTACATAACTAATCTGCCTCTTATCAGATCAACAACAGAAAACAATACAGTATAACCTTGTCCTGGTCATGGTTAGGTAAGTCTAAAAAAGTGTGTGTCTGAACTAGAGCCACTGAATCGTGAAATTATTATAGCGTTGCTTTGATTGATTTCATAATCACTTCAACTGGGACTTACAAGTAGTGTTCGTGTGTTCTCTGTACTGAAATCTCAATCCAGGAGGTGTTATGTGTTTGTTAATCAGACGTGAGAGTATTGCTGTGGCTCACAATCAACAATCACTGATGAGAGAATCAGCCTAAAGTGGCCCAGATTTGATTATGGGTGGTGGGGTTTTTATCCATCCATAGCAACCTTTTTTCTTTTTTCCATTTTTTGGTGTTGAATAGTGAGACTTTGGTATCACCAAATAGGCAACACAATCTAAATATATAATTCATTTTGGTGTGTACCTCTATAAGGGATTAATTTCACCCGTGTCAGTCTACGTACTCACTCCTATGGAGACTGAATTTAAATGAATCGCATGGCTCCAATTTCCTTTCATTTAAACTTTGTCACCTAGATGCTGAAGAGAAATAGCCTTTGTTAGCCACCTATTAATTTGATGGATTGCAGACTTGCAGAAGCATTATCCACATTCTCTGTGTGAGCGTGCATGTGTGTGTGTGTGTGTGTGTGTGTGTGTGTGTACTTTTGCATGGGCATGGGTATGTTCTGAGACACCAGGACAGTGTGTGTTCTTGGCCGGCTTGCCGCCTGGCTGGCCTGAATTAAGTGAACCATCCCTAGGCCAGCTGTCACCTCATACAAACCCATGCCCCCCTCCTCTGTACTCCTCAGGCCAGCTGGGTGCACTCACTTCATAACTGTGTCTATGTCTGTGATTTTTCTGTTGGCCTTTGACTAACAGCAAAAATTGTGTAAGAGATGACGTGAGTTCTTCATTGCCACATGGAGAAAGAAGATGATGAAAAGGAGTGTGTTCTTTAACCTTCATTATTATAATTTTAGTCATGCATTTGTTACATTTACACCTGGTTGAGATCCAATCACTGTTCAAGCCCAACCACCTCCAAATGAGCTCAGTGTTGTGTTCAAGCATTTTAATAACAATCCGAGCATTCAGACATTAAATGGAATCAGACTACATGTTAAATACATCTGAAAATGGAAAGTTATTTAAAAAAATATCCATGCTGGAAACTTTGGAGAGTCAAACTCATTGAACTCTTGTGTTTTCACCGCATTGACCAAGTATGTTAGAAAGTAATGCAATCTTCTATCTGCATGCTTTAACACACCCTGCAGTTCCAACAAAGAACAATGGCAAGAAATGTTTTTCACAAGTCAGCAGACATATTTGTCTGACCACTGCAGGAAGGAGCCTTTCAGCTCCTTGAAAGAGCTGTTGGTACTGAAAGTACTTTATTACTAAGTACTTTTAGTTTTAATGCAGCTTTAGATAACGGCTTTACCTTAGCACTTTGAGTTACATCCATCCTTACTAATATTTAAATTCATCCTTTTAAACAACATTTTATACCAATCTCCCAGATGGTTGTCAGCTTAAATTAGTTTGAGACATTTATCTAAAGTGCTGGTGGGTTTTGTGTTTCTAATTAGTCTTAACTTTTCCATGCAGAAATATTTTTAAACACAGGATTTGCTAAAGAGTTGGATTTGCTCCACCTAAGAGAAGTGATTCCCCCTGGCCATCTAAAGCACTGTTGAAATCGAACTTGCATGGAAGCTGAAGCTGCTGCACTGTCTCAGGTCTGTACACTGACTGGATGTCTCAGTCTTTAGAGGATGACATGAACAGCACTACACTGAAAGTATTATTTGCTTTCTCAAGAATATTTTTTTTTTATTAAAAATTAGGTAAATAATACAATGTTGACAGGGAAGTTTGTTAAGTATACAAACAGTTTACATCAAAAACAGTAATCCTGTCTGTGTACAGTAGGGAAAAAAAAAATAATAATAATAATAATAATAATAACAAAAGAAGAAAAAAAAAAGAAAAAACAAAAACAACAAAGACTCATCTCACCCCACCCCAACCACCCGTCATTACCGAGCCAATCGTGTACATGAAGGAGTTAATAAAGTAATCAAATATACTTCATTCCTGGAGCTATATAAGCAGCTGGAATTCAGGTTTTAATCTAGGGAGGTATACATACTCTACCCACTGAGTGGTCATCCTGTAACCCAAAGGTTGCTGGTTCGATCCTGGCCCGTCAAGCTCATGTCAAGATGTCCCTGAGCAAGACACCAAACCCCTACTTGCTCCTGATGGGTCGTGGTTAGCAGCTTGCATGGCAGCTTCCACCATCAGTGTGTGAATGTGTGTGTGAATGGGTGAATGTGATGTATATGTAAAGCGCTTTGGATAAAAGCGCTACATAAGTACAGACCATTTACACACAAAAAGCAAAACAATACATATGTCCAGGAATTCACACATATATCTTATAGCATATGGACCCACATGCCAGCCACAAAGCACCAAACAAGGGGCCGATTTCTTTGCTTGGCATTGCTGATATAAAGACAAAATGAAATTTAATTAAGGGGTCCAATCCCTAACTAGTTTGGTATTTATGGAAGTAATCCAGAAATGGCCCCCATACCTTTTTAAACTTTTCTTTGAAACTGCAAATTGAATAATGTATTTTTTCTGAGTCTAGTAAAGACATGATATCTCTCAGCCACTGAGTATGTGTGGGCGGGGCATCTTCACGCCACTTCATCAGTATTGCACGTCTGGCCAAGAGGGAGACGAAAGACATAGTTTGGCGTTCAGATATAGTCAGGCACATATCAAGGTCGTCTGACGTACCGAAAAGGGCAATCAGAGGGTTGGGTGGTATGTCTACACCTACAATTAAGGATAAAGCTCGGATTACTTCCCTCCAATATTTCTCCAAACTAGGACATGTCCAGAACATGTGAATAAGTGTAGCCTCCTCTCTTTTACATTTGTTGCAGAGGGGATCAACAATAGGGTAGAAACGGGCCAATTTTGATTTGGATATATGGGTCCTGTGTATAACTTTGAATTGCAACAAGTTATGTCGGGCACAAAGAGAAGTTGAATTGACCAACTTAAAAATTGTGTTCCATGTGTCCTCAGACAAGGTTAGATTTAAATCCTGCTCCCATGCCCTTTTAATGTTATTAAGTGGGGCCTATCTTATACCTAGCAGTTTATTGTAAACAATGGAAATTAGGCCCTTGCGTGATGGTTGTAAATTAAGAAGTATATCAACAATACTCTTATCAGGCCTCAGAGGAAGGTTTGGTATCTGACAGCCGAGAAAATGCCTTGCCTGTAAATACCTGAAAAAGTGAGACTTTGGGAGACCAAACTTTTCAGACAACTGTTCAAATGAAGCTAGACTAGTATCATTAACGAGATCATTGAAACGCTCAATGAAATGAACTGTTGAATCCAATAAGGAAGGTTCAAAGAGATGGTTGGCAGAGATGGAGCTAGAGAGGCAAAAATCAAGGAGGCTGAAATGACAACACGATTATCAATGTATTTATATGACGGAAGAGGGAGTGAAGATCCGAGAAGTGCTGGGATAGAGAAGTTTTTAGCAGAGCCCAGCTCCACTGTCACCCATGGTGGGCGGTCAGGTTGGTTATTAAAATATGACCGAAAAATAAACCTTGGATATTGGCTGCCCAATAATAGAAATGAAAATTAGGTAGTGCCATACCCCCTTCTCCTCTAGACTTCTGGAGATGGGCCTTGCTAAGCCGAGGACGCTTGCCTTTCCATATATAAGATGATATAACTGAATTTAATGTATCAAGAAAAGATTTAGGGATAACGATTGGTATTGATTGAAAAATATATAAAAATTTGGGAAGAATATTCATTTTGATAGAACTAATTCAGCCAACCAAGGATGTAGAGAGAGGTGACCACTGTGACAGGTGCCGTTTTGTATGATTAAGCAGGGTGAGAAAAATTTCTTTGAAAAGACACTTATAACTTTAGGTAATACCAAGATACGTGAATTTATTTTCCATAAGCCTAAATGGGAAAATGGAGTAATCTGGTGCTGACGTCCACTCACTGACAACAAAAAGTTCAGATTTGTTTAAATTTAATTTATACCCCGAGAATTGGCTGAAATCATTCAGTAAGGACATAGCGTTTAGGGAGGTTTTCGGATGTGAAATATAACTTAACAAATCGTCTGCATATAGAGCCACCTTACGTTCAGCTCCATGCCTCCATATACCAGAGATGTTCTCACAACTGCGTATTGCTATTGCCAGTGGTTCTATGGCCAGGTCAAATAACAAAGTACTTAGAGGGCACCCTTGCCGGGTTCACCAGTGGAGATTGAAAGGTTGTGACAGCAGAGACTTGGTGAGGACTGAAGCAGTGGGGCAGGAATATAGCAGTTTTAACCAGGTAATGAAGTTCAGACCAAAGCCAAATTTTTCTAGAGTCGTGATTGAATATTTCCACTCTATCCAAATTTTTTCCATGTCTAGATAAAGAACAGACTCCGGAGTCGCACCAGAAGGGAGGTATAAAATATCCAACAGTCGTCGTATATTAAAATAGGAAAATCGATTTTTGACAAAACCAGTTTGGTCTTCAGATATGACAGGCGGCAGTATGTTCTCCAGTCTTCAGGCCAAAACTTTCGCCAGAATTTTAGCGTCAACATTTAATAAAGAGATCGGCCTTAATGAGGAATACTCCGACTTATCCTTGTCTTTTTTTTGCAATAAGAATTATACCTGCCTCATAAAATGATTTGGGGAGCTTGCCCTGCTCAAATGAATCAGATAATGCTGTACTTAGCTAAGGCGAAAGAAATGAGGAAAATGTCTTAAAGAATTCTACAGGGAACCCATCGGGTCCCGGGGACTTCCCAGACTGTAATGAGGAAATGGCAGCATCTATCTCCTCCTTTGTTATGGGTTCGTCTAATCTTGTTTGACTGTTAAGGGAAAGAGTGGGAATTTTAAGCTGGTTAAAAAAAAATTATCCATCAGTATAGTGCTTTTAGAGAGTATAGAAGTGTAAAGTTGTGGAGAGTAAGTCCTAAACGTATCATTAATCTTTACACTATCTGAAGTAACACTACATTTCTCCATTTTTATATTTAAAATATGTCCTTTTGCTGTAAGTCCTCTCAGCTGGTTGGCTAATAACTTCCCAGATTTTCCTCCATGGATATGGACCATATAGGTGGATGTAGGTCGGGGTTTTTAGTTTGAGCATATTGTATATCTATTTTCTTGATTTGGTTGGCCTTTTTTTTATGATCACAGTGTAAGAAATTATTTGCCCTCTAAAGTACACCTTAAGAGTGTCCTAAACTACTAGACTGGAAATATCTGGAAATGTGTTTGTCTGAAAGAAAAAGGAGATATATTCTTTCATAAATGTCACAAAATCCTTATCTGACAGAAGAGATAAAACGGCAATGTTTTTTCATTTGAAGGAGGCTGGTAATATCAAAGATAATACAGGGGCATGGTCTGATATTACTATTCCCCGGTAAGCACAGGATTGGACCGGGGAAGCAATTCATTAGCAATAAGGAAATCGTAGTGAAGGTATGATGGACATGTGAAAAAAAGGAATATTCTCTCTTATGCGGGTGTAGGAAGCGCCACACATTGGAGACACCAGAATGAGATAAAAAGGACTGGATGAGTGAAGACGATCTACTACCGGACCCTGGATTACAAGAAGATCGATCTAAAATGGGATCCAGCCAGCAATTAAAGTCTCCCCCGAGTATGAGAGTGTATGATCTCAGGTCTGGGAGGGAGGAAAAAAATGTTAAAAAAAAACAAAACTTGTATCGTCTAAATTTGGGGCACAAATATTAGCCAGTGCCATCTTTGTATTATATAACTTCCCTGAGACAATAGTGAAGCGGCCGTTAATATCTGATATAACGTTATGATGCACAAAGGGGATACTTTGATCGACAAGGATAGAGAACCCCCTAGCTTTCGCTTGAAATCAGGAATGGAAGTGCAGCCCCGCCCACCGCGACATCAGGTGGGTATTATCAGAACCTCGTGTGTCTCTTGCAAAAAAATAAATGCTGCCTTAAATTGTTTAATGTGTGAGAATACTCTGCTCCTCTTAACAGGATGATTCAAACCGTTAACATTCCAGCTTACAAAGTTTAATGTTCTAGCCACAGTTTTCATCTGTGTACATGGTGATAAATATCAGTAACATCACAGCTTTAGGAATACCTAATACAGAGTTGAACTAAAATGAACTGCATATGACTTATATAATCTAATAAGCCAATACTGGTGTCAGAAAGACCACCCCTTACCCACCCACCCCACAATAAGATGGCTGGCCAAAAAACAAAGCAGCAAGCTCTCCAAAAACTCCAGAAATAACCCAGAACTCTTCCAGTCACTTGAGCCCCCCCATCTTCAACTCCTCATTTTAATTTAAAGAGCACTCAAAACTCCTAAATACCCATTTAAACAATGTTGAAGTTGCTAACAGAAGGGGAAAAGAGAAAAAAAAAATCATTCCTCCAAAATCTCCTACCGTCAGCACTATGATGTCATATAGCAAAATAAAAGTAAGACATATTGCTTCAGAGATATGCAAACTCAGATATATTTTCCTCACATTCTGGTATAACAGTTCACTGATTGAGAGACTCGGGGACATACTCACATTCTTACAACCATAGTCAGTATAGTCTTGAAGGTTCAATAAGCTGCCCCATTGTCTGATCACCAAGATCCTGTACGGCAACCGTCAGGATGAAACTGATCTGTTTATGGTGACGATGGTGAAGAAGGAAGGCTATCAATGTATCTCCGTGCCTCATCAATTGAATGTAGCCACTTCCTATCCCCGTCAGCAAGTGTAATGCGGAGCCGTGCGGGATACAGGAGAGAGGGTTTTAACCCTCTTGTAGAGATCCGCCATGACTTCCTTGTACTCAGCTCGCTGGCTCAGAACCTCAGGACAGTAATCTTCAACCACTTGATCTTACTGGCCGTGGTAATCCAGCTTTCCTCTGCGGCGAGCCTCGCGAATCAGCAGGTCCTTCACCCGATAACGATGTAAGCGGAGGATGACAGGATGCGGCCTCTGTCCAGGAGCCGGTTTAGCTGCTAGCGAACGGTGAGCCCTGCCGATCTCAGGCAGAGATGGAAGTGTCTGTTTCCCAAAAACCTCACACGGCAGATTGGAAAAAAAAACTGTAGGTTGCCCACCTTCAATAGACTCCGCCAGGACCAGGATGCAAATACTTTGTCTTCTGCTTCGGCCTTCTAAGTCGGCAACCTTAGCCGTGAGCTTGGAGTTGCTTTCTCGTAGGCTGGAGCAAACATTTTCTAATTCTCTGACACGCTGGCTCAGATCCTTTGAGGCGAGCTCAAGTGATGAAAGACGCTGACCGTGTTCACCAACTGTGGAGCAAACCTGATTGAATTTGGTCTCTAACAGATTAAATAAAGTTTTGAAGTTGGCAGCTAGTGCCTGTCTGTGCTGGTCAAGTAGCTCAGAGATGGCCTCCATAGTTAAGTCAGAGGTTTGGTCACCTTTCTTCACAGGTTTGCCTTGACATGGAGTCATTTGGATGTAGGTTAGGAAAGAGGATTTTGTTCGATATAGAGCAAGCAGACTACCCAGATTGCAAGATGAAAGAGTAAGTGAGTGAGAAAAAAAGCAAAGTAAGCAGGAGCCTGCACATGTCGCGTCTACTCCATTAAGCTCCCGACCGGAAGTCCTGTGTTATTTGCTTTCAATCAAACATGGAGAGGCTGAATCATCCTTCAAACCACATCTTACTCTATGTTACATCACCATGCAGGTTCTTGCACATTTATTTTTGTACACAGTCTGTTGCAATAAGTAACCTGTTTAAAACAGCAATGCTCAATGCTAACTTTCACTTAACCTTCATTTTACTCAAAGCTATGTAAATCTATATCAAACAATGTTAGTGTATTGGTATGTTGTGCAGAAATATGTCTTTATTTGTCTCTGCTCTTCTTCTTACCAACGAGGTCCCACTCTCCGTTGGGAATGTAAGTAGAGACATCAACGTCCATCATCTGGAGGTCCAGCAGCCAGCCATTGTGGGTCCAGGAGCCAAACTTAAGGTCACACTTCTGCACATCGAATGGGAACCACCGGACATCAATGTAGCAGGTACTCTTAAGGATACCTGAGAAGGGATTCAGGAAAGATTTATTGTACTTTGTGACTTTGTATTATTGTCTTATAAGAACAATTGTTATAAATAACAAAATGTAACTTCAATAGTGCAATCTTCCATTAAAATTAACTCTAGAATGCCCTTCTAAAATAAATGGAAACAAAAATAAAAAATTAAGTTTTCTAGAAACAAAACATATTTATTCACTTTTCTAATCAGTTCATGTTTTGGTAATGGGTTAAATGGAATGCTCTCTGGTGCTACACTGATAACACTGAGTATTTTTGTTATCACCACAAGTGTCTCTGGAGTTTACCCAGAACTACCGAAACCCAGATGACCACTCAACTTTAAAGAAGATGAGCTACAACAGCAGAAGACCACATAGTTTATTAGTCACATCAGCAGCTGAATTCTGACACCATTCTGCTGTGTGTTGACAGTCCAGGCTGTTGGCCAGGGTGTAATGGACCAGGGCATGTCTTTCTGAAACAGTTTGGTTAATACTACGAGTCAGTCAAGGTTTAAATGCCTCAGAATGTAAGAGCATTACCCTGAACACATGGGCAGTTTAAAATCCTGTCAGATCACATGACCAGTTTTCTGGAGAAAAACTAACCAAAGACTCAAGACTGGGAGGAGGATTAGGATTGAGTATTATAAAAATATATATTTGACAGTGAGAGAGAAGCTGAGAATAACACACCTGGTGGGATGTACTGGCAGGCTCCTGAAGCATTGACCAACACATTTGTATGAAACGTCGCATCAAACCTCTCGTCAGCGCTACATGGAGACAAAAGTGGTTTGGACATGACATTAAAACAGCAATGGGAAATTAAAAAATATAAATAAGGTGGTATTTCAACAAAATAAGATAGAGGAAACATAAAACAGTTTAATTACCCAAGAGAAACACAAACAACTAATAAACAAATAAGAGTGAAGATGACACAAGGAGGTGGAGAGAGGGATTCATACAGATCCAGATGGATTGGATTTAACTTCCTCATCTTATTAAACAAACATAGACGTCTGTTTCTGAGACACCCTCTGACAGACAAGGATTAATTTATTCATTATGAAAAAGTCAAGTCTGCACATCTCATACACCAGCAACATCCCAGCATTTCAACAACACCAGCAGGTCTGAACAGCTTTTAATGTGTGCAATGGTATCACATTAACAATGTATGTTTAGTCATTACACATATTGAGAGTTGTTTTTTTTTTTTAAATGGAGAACTTTTTCATGTCGCTTTCACACACATTTAGTGACTGATATTTAATATGAATCTATATTCAAATCTTACCAACCAAGTCTATTCTTAAGATAAAAGATCTGCAATCCTGGAAGTTATCGTTGTGACGGGGGGGCAGCTAGGCGAGATAACACCTTTTGTACTGCTAGCAAAACATGGACAACTTTGTGAAAGTACCAATAGACAAATGATGATTAATCAACTGATATTTTAACAACAACAAGAAAAGAGACAAGAAAATATGACAAGACATATCTTGCCCTGGTCATGACCACTTAATAGTCAAGTAATGCTAATTGTTGGTAATAAAACAAGACCACAGTCTGTCATATGTGTCAAAATATGAGCTTCTGACACTATGAAACCAAACAAGTTACAACTCCACTTCAGGACTTCTCATCCTAAACACAGAAAGTTGTTGATTACCTTAGATATAAACTACTCACTGTCATAAATACAGTCGTTTTACTAAAGCAGCATCCGTCTCATAAAACGCTCAACATACTCCATATAAAGCAGTGTGCAGAGTTTCCCCATCTAACAAGTCTCACACTAAAGCAGAGGAATTAATAATTCCCTCCACCACTGAATTGGTTGTAACTAAAGAAGTAGCAGCCAATAAATTAAAAATACCAGCTTACTTTGTTGCTTAATTATATTATTTCGCTAAATGGGGGGTTAAACAGGTAATGTAACTGCATTACACTAAAACAAGTACTGTTATTGCCTAAAACCAACCAGGAATTGACAAAAGATTTTGTTACTTGACTGACAATAGCACATAGGGAAATAACATCCTTGACAATAAGCAGCTAAACACTGATTTGTTTAAGCATTTAATATAATATTTAGTCACTTTTTTAGTGTAACTCCCTAAAATAACTGAATAAAGTACATCGTAGACAGAATGGACCACATTTCAAGCAATGAATGAATGCTCATCCAGAGCAAGACAGGAGCTTGACTCAAACCATCATTTGTTAATGTCTGTTATTATAATTCTTCCTCTTACAGTATGAGACTGGAGGCAGGGAGAGAATGTGGGGAGCATACTAAAATTCCTACTGAAGGCTTTTTGCTCGACGGGTGGAACATAAATTTTGGTAAAGTGTGCTTGGTGTCGAGCCCAGGAGGCATATAAGAGTACAAGGCTCTACCCGATGCCAATTTATAGCCTTTAAATCAATCATTTGAATCTAATCACTCTTTCACTTGGCAGAGAGGTGGAAAACAAAGAGGCTGTGAGAATATTGGGCCACTTTACTGCCTGGAAAAAAAGAGCCATATTACTTGTATTTAACCTTGTATTTGTGCTCTGAATGCATTTATCTGAGGTGTATATTGGAAAGCAAATGAGAAGGTTTAATTTCTCAATTTCAAGATCAGGGCATAAATACAGAATTTGCTGAGGAGAAAAATGGTTCACAAGACTTTTGTCCACACTTGGGTTTTAGGCTCATATGAGGATAAATATTCATACACTCAGAGGCCAGTTCTGACCAAGACTTAACGGGACGGCAGTGGCTCAGGCGGTAGGGCAGGTCGTCCAATGATCGGAAGGTCGGCGGTTCGATTCCCGCTCCCGCAGTCATCTGTCGTTGTGTCCTTGGGCAAGACACTTAACCCTCCTTGCCTCCAGTGTTGGCATCGCTGGTGTATGAATGTGTGGATGAATGTTCGGTGATGGTCGGAGAGGCCGTAGGCGCAGACTGGCAGCCACGTTTCCGTCAGCTTGCCCCAGGGCAGCTGTGGCTACACACGTAGCTTACCATCACCAGGTATGAGTGAGGAGTGGATGAATAATGGATTCACACAATGTAAAGCGCTTTGGGTGCCTTGAAAAGCGCTATATAAATCTAATCCATTATTATTATTAAAAGGGAATAAAATCTTCAAGTGTTGGCTAATGAAGCTAAAAATGGGGGTTAAATAAGCTCTTTGTTAGAATTAGTGAGGAATGTGGCAGTAGCATGTTGAATTAACTGAAGTCTAGAAAGACTGTGTTTGCTTAGGCATGGTTAAAAAGAAAAAAAAAGTAGCCTAAAAATAAATCTTATATATTATAAATTTTGCAGTATTAGATATTAGAAATAGATAAGACCATGATTAACGCTTTACATCCAGATGTAATTATTTTTCCTCTTATGGATTCTTCTTTCCTACTAATCATCTTTTTCTAAGACATAAGAGATATTGTATAAAAAAACCAAAACACATACAATGAAATTGCACATGATTATTTTAAAATAATGAATCATAATCCTGTGTGAATAAAGCACAAGAGAAAATCAGAGACAAAAAAAGAATTAATCAGTTAAGCCCAAAGAAAATGTGGTATTCAAACTTGACACAACAGCTATCACATATATGCTCAGTTGCTTCATAAACTCAAAACAACCCGGTTCCACCACACCTACAAACACTCACACTGTACATGTATAGCAGGTTAACAAAGAGTAATTTCAGCTTTTTTTTTTTTTTTTTTAATGCAGTCCCCTTCATCTTCCCTCAGATTACCCATTCTGGTTATATTGTTGATATGCTGACATCAGTACATTAAAAAGCCATCTCTGTAGCCTTTTATAGTGTTTTTACAGATAGTGCCCTTCATCCTGAACTTGCTGCTGGATACAGCACACAGTAAGGCGAAGAAAGGAAGGAAGGGCAAAATATGCTAAATTTTTCTAACTTCCAGCTGGACTGCGTCACCACGTCTCATACGTCACTTTGTAATTGCCAAGAGGAAAGCTTTTGCTTGGTTTACAATTTAATGTTGGCTGCAAAGAAAACAAAGAACACCCTCCAGTTGTTGTTTTCTCTGAGTCTTGGTCTTCTTAATAAATCACAGTCTGAGATTTGTTTTCTTCATTTCTAAATATGCATGAAAAACAGTATCTTCTATGTCCTTTCCTCACAACATAAATTAAGGAATGTGTTGTAAGCTGTTAAAAAGGAGCATTTATTAACAAACCTGAGTTGTGTTAACAGATACCATTAAAACACACATGAAATGCAAATTTAGATTTTTTCCAAAATTGTCATTTCTCTTGAGGTATTATTATGATGCAAATGTGAATTTTTGTTTCGTAATCCTGAACATACATACATACATAATTTATACATATAATTTAGTGTTCTCTGCTTCTTACAGCTGTTGAAATGGAAATCAGTTTGAAGTGCTTTTCTCAAGGCAAGGATCAAATGTTTGAAATAGGTTTGGGAGAGTAGTTCTGCCACTGTCATTTCTAGGATTTGGGCCTAATGTCCAGATGTTTTGGCTATTCTGTGGGCTGAAGGAACATCCATTCATCCAGTCATCCATCCATCTTTACCACTTATCCACATTCTGCTTGTAGAGATACAGGTTTAGAAGGAAGACCCACACACCCTCTTCCCTGCAACACTCCAGCTCCCCCTGGGGAATTCTGAGGTTTCCCAGACCTGGAGATAATCTGTCCAGCAGGTCCTAGCTTTGTCCTGGGGTCTCCTCTCAGTAGGATGTGCCAAGAAAACCTCAGAGTGGAGGCAACCAGGAGGCATCCTTATGAGATGCCTAAATCTCCAAGCTCCCTCCAGATGTATGAACACTCGAGGGGTGTGTGTGTGCATGTGTGTGTGTGTGTGGTGTATGCATCCTGCAGCAGATGTGAACAAGTTTAAAAAAAAAAAAAAACTTTTTATTGTTAATTCGATTGGTCGACTAGTCGTTTTAATAGTCGGTGTATAATCGACCATCAGAATAGGTTTTATAGTAATCTTTATTGCTTGAAAAGTCTAGTTCGTTTGGAGAAGTGTGGACGCCTACTCTGGTCCTCCTACAAACATAGCTCTTGGTTTGCTTCGATCCTTGCACTATCCTTAATGACAGTAGATGTGGGTTGGAACCTAGATGGGCCAGTGAATTAAAAACCTTTCCTGGGTCAGCTCTCTCTTCACTACAACAAAGTGGTGCAGCAGGCTTTGTCAGCCCCAGTCTGTCGGTGCATCTCTTCTTCAATCTTCCTCCTTCCTGCACATCATACCATAACTCCTCTGCCTAAGGCCTATGACCAACACAGAGGGAGCACTTCACCTTTTTCCATTTTAAAATCATGACCTCAAACTTAGAGGAGTTGACTTTCATCCCAACTGTCTCGCACTCAGGTGTGAACCACCTCCTGCTGAAGATCTTAATGTGAGGAAGCCAACAGAACCATAACATCTAAACATAGTAGGAACTACCTTAAGATCAAACAACATGTTTGTTATGAAGCCTAAAGACAGGATTCTTTTCTAAACCTAACTCATACTTTTTCTTTGAACCATTGTTTGCTGCACAGGGATAAGCAGCTGGAGTTTTTCCGCTTTACACGTGCTGTAATAAAAAGTCAAACCCTTTGATCTTAGAAAACTCCAGCTGAATACCATAGTGAGCCAGAAGCTTCTGACCTTTTCTACATGTCCAACTCCTGCAGTATCTGCAGAGAGCTGGCATTCCACATCACCAGGGTTGGTTTTCATAATTCCAGGTCAGCACTCCGGGGATTCGATCATAACCCGCAGCCTGACTAAAGATTAAAGGCCTCAACTCCCAATCTTGTGGGTGGCGTGTTAACATATAGGATGTATGTGTGCAAAGATGAGAACAAAGGCAAAGATGCTTAATTTAAAGAAGACTGTACTGAACCTTTAAAGCATAATCTTAGAGCAGTAGCCCTAAAGGGGGGGGGGGGGGGTAATTGATAAAGTTGATCAAGTTGTATTGATAAGAGCTGCTGCTTCATGTTCTTTTCCAATGCTCAATATGTTTTTGTTCCACTAACTTAATGACATTATGCATTTTTATATATGTATATTTTCTATGTACCGCATGTCCTACACCTGTCCTACCAAAGTCAAAAGTATATCAGAGATGTAATAGCATAAGCAGAGAAAGACTGGACCAAACTGTCTACACATTCTGCTAAAATTCTCATGTTCATGACTTCACCTGGTTTGGGAAGGTTTCTCTTTTCGATGGTTAATGGTACCAGAGAGCTCTGCCAATATTCCACACTAAAGTATGAGGTTAAGTTTTGCAAACCAGGATTTATTTGCTGATGTTATTCTATCGTACTTCGTAACAAGTATCACATGGAAAGTAATTCATTAGGCATGTGTATTGGTATAAATGCTGAATGTTATTCACTGTATGTTTGCTAATTCTGTCTGAACAAGGCATCATAATTTGGGCTGCATGGTAAAAAAGAAGGGTAAAACCTTCATAAATATCTTTCTACACCCTCCAAATTCTTGATTTAGCTGTTTTTCTAGTTAATTTTCCTTTATTTTCCATTTTGTGGCCAAGTCTTGCAATTGCAATGACCTCATTTCCCAAAAGGGATCATTAAATCTTTATCTCATAATTTTAATCTACTCGTGTTCTAAATTCATAAAAAAGAGGAGCAAATGATTTTACAGATTTATGCTGAATGCATAAAGAATGTCAGATTCAATCTGGGTTGGTGTCAGGACTCTTGTCATTATCATTTGTGATCGGTGATCCCCGTCGTAAGCAGCTTAATGTTCTGTGTCATCTCAGTTAGACATCCCAAACCTCACGCCTGTCTGCTGTGCTCTCCCTCCTCCTCTGTGACACAGAGAACTTGAACCAAACTGCAAATCTGTCTCTTTCTCCCCCTTCATAAAACAATCCTCAATCATCTTGAAGGAGCTAAAAGCCCATTAATTTAAATCTATCTATACCTCATGCCATGTTGTCTCTTTCCCATTACAAGTCCAGGTCCTGAGGTGTACATGTGTAGGAAAAAGAGTGCGCAATTCTGACACGAGGACAATCGATTCATTAAAAACAGCTTACTTCAGTGTTAAATACCTGCTGTTTGGGCTTGGCAGTTATAATAGTGATCCACAATCACACGGGTGTTTTTATAGACAAGCAACTCAGTGAAAATAAAAGTAGTTTTAGTCACATAAAGCTAAAAAGAAGACAAATATCACTATCGTATCTTCCTCAGTAATATTACCCTGCACATTACTGTGATTAATGTTGAGAAATGAACATCCTCTATCAACCTGTGGCTTTTTTTTACATCATTTTATTTGCTGTAAAAAAATGTAACTGAACCATGCCACTGCAAAAGATGTCCCCCATAAATGCATATATCCAAAAGTAAGAACATTTAGGGAAATGATAAGAATAAGAAAAGATAAAGAAGAACAATACATTCATCTGCAAAGAGGGAATATGTCTGATTTCTTTTTTTATCCCTCTATGTTCTGTTCTGTCCTTTGGGACAGCACAATCTGCACATGTGCCAAAGTCACAGCACACCTGGGGTGTTTCTGTTGTGGTTTCATTTGGTCACAGCTGTTTTACAAAAGGGGTTATTGCTTTTACTGATATTTATTTATTTGCCATGTGTGTTGCTGTCTACAAAGCTGTTACAAAAACCTAAAAATCAGTTTGTGTTGTTGGACAAATATGTTGACAGAGATGAGGTTAAAACCCAAAGGATGTGGGAGTTCTTCACAGAACTGTGCAGGTTCAGAACACTTTGTGCAAAGCAGTCACAGAAACACCTAACAACTTGTCTGCTTTGTATTGCTGTAATCTGTCCTAGCAGGGGAATAAGCACAGAAGGCTTATCTGTGTCCAAACAGGCTGAACAGGAAAGAGGTTTGCTTAGACTGACCTCTGAATCAAAGAATCCACGGGTTTGTTTAAAGAAACAGATTATTTCCCTTTTATTTTATAAAAGTTCCATTCAATATCAAAGGTATAAAAAAGACAGTTTATTTTCTTCATATCAGTTAAATATGAGAGTGAACGTAAAGGTAAGAGATACATGATAAATCAAATATGGATTATATTTGATCTTCTTTGGTTAGAGGTATCATTGCTCTGTAAGCTTCTACTCTGACACTTCCTGTTACTTAATATCGTATTTTTACTTTTCTATTTTTTTTACCGACAACAGATGTAAAGGCGCCTGGGAGTTATGATTTAAGTCCTCCCACTGGGAGTCACCTCAGTCATCTCATTAAATGCTGCAGTGACCTGGAGAGAATTTTTATCTGCAGAATATTTCTCCCTACTTTGTTATTGGACAAAGACAAACGGAGCATGTCAGAGTATCTGACCAGAGCAGAAAACAAATCAGTGTAAACAAACGAGCACAAGAGGCAAGAATCCCAAAACTTGATGACAGGGAGAATGCACAAAAAATAATCATTTTCTGTCAAAAGATAAATGATTCTGATCTTTCTAATAGCCAATAGCTGTGGAAAAAATGGGCTACAAAAATGAGTTTTATTAGTTTGACCGCCTTTATTTATCTTTTCCATAACATTGATTTATTTGATCAAAACACCATTCAAATGCACAAAATGCACTTCTCCATCAGGCAGAAGATTTTAAATGCAAAATGCAGTGATGCCGATAGGTTATCAATGTAATAAGTCCCTGTGTTTATGTTAATAAATCCTACAAAGAATATGGAATCAATTTTAAGCCATAATATGAATCAGAAATTCCTACAATGACGGTAGACTGCACTTGTTCAGCTGTGCTCGTTCCATTAGGTTCCATTAACAAGTGTTTACACTCATGTTTGAATGATTTCATTCTCACTATTTTTAAGGCGTGGCGCTGAGTTAGTCTAGGAGAAACACTTATGTTTCTTTTGCTAGTTACTGTGATCTTAAACACGAGCTGTTTTTCGAGGGAATGAGGTGCTTTCCCAGGATGCATCAATAGTGAGTTTACTGCCTCCTTTCAGATTTTAATGTGTCAGGGTCGCAGGATGTGCAGCATCACTGGAAATGGTTAAACAATACATCTTCTTGGCAGTTATTAGTGCTGTAATTCTGTAAACCTGCAGCAATGAGCAACACGAGTAAAATTAAGTTAATCACACAGAACCAAACTTGCTGTTCTATTTTGACTAGTTTTTCTAAATATTACGAACTTGTCTTTACCCAGACAATACATGGAATTCACAACTTTTTTCTGAGTTGGTTATTTTAGAATTTTGCAGAAAATGTCGGAAGCGGTTCCACACTCTTCCTGATAGTATTTGGAGAACTCTGCAGTGACTTACAGTTGAAACTTGTAAAGTTGTGGTTCTAAAATAAATAAGTGCTGTTACCATCGTCAGTGAAGGTATGCTGGAAGTGGACGGATAAAATGTGCCATGAAGCATCTAATTGCTCCATGTCACAGCAGGAAGGAGCAGACAGGAAAGGAGTGAAACCTACCTGTTATAGAGGAGAATATCTGGGACCCAAACCAGATTGGAGGGGAAGCGGAGGTTCTGAACACCAGGGTAGCTCTCTGGGTTCCATGACAGGTAAACATCTGTCCAATGCTGGATCAAACAACAAAAAGTAATAAAAAAAAAAACAAACAAAACAGAACGGTTAGGATAACATGACATGATGGAAATGACAAAAAATGAGAAGCAATTTTAAAGCTTTTGATAGTTGTATGATTTCTGGATTTTTATCCCAGCAGTCATTGATCTCTTGCTTGGCAAAGCCATCGCTTTGCAGTTGTGACAGTAAAACCATCGCAGCTTGACCAGCGGTTGTGTAATGAAGCACATACTGCTTCATCTGTGCATCGTAATGATTTAATTAAATATAGATTCAGCCAAAGAACAACATTAAAAGACTAAAAGCATCAGAACTTTTTTATTTTTTTTAACAAGTACGATCAACATTAAACTGTCAGAAGTCAAATATTTTCCCATTACATAGGCTATTAGCTGCTGGCTGTGACACTCTGTCTCTTACTCTGATAATGAATGTTGGCACCAAAATGCTGCCAAGCCAACAGTTGTTGGCACTAACCCCCTGCACTCCCATCTGAGCCTGAGCCATTCGAACTAAGCATTCGGGTGAACTATGCCCAGCTAGAAAGCATAAAATCATAAAGTGTCTTACGTTTGTCTCAGTTTTCTCATTATTTGCAATTAAGGATTATCTGTGAAGGTGTGGATATTGTGGTTTTGGTATACGAGTATATTTTGCTTTAATGTTTTTTCTGTTTGTGTATATTGTGTATTAGTTCCACAGATGGGGTCATTTGGATGTTGAAGCCTTAGGGCTTCTTCCCAATTGAGCAAGCACAATCCCGTTGCTAATATGACTACAGTACACTGAATTCATCTCAGTGAACATTTATACATGTCTGTTTGTGTAAGTGCATGCTGTGGATTCTGTGTCTATGTGTGTTCTTCCATCATTTGGATGGATCTTCCCTCTGGACTGTTTATGTATGTCTATGAGAAGATGTTTCCATGCCATCTCTCCATGCAAATGTGCCTCTGTCCATAAAGGGATTTAAAAAAAATCTTCAAAGAGACTTCATCCATCTAAAGAGGACTGCTGACATATGTCTCCACTCATGCGACTAATGTCTTAATCACTACACTTGTCATCTATGTGCGTTGGCAGTTTGGTGCTTCTTTTCATGTTCATTGGCTGGTAAAACACAACTAGAAGCCAATCTAACTAATCACAGCTCTCTAACTTCATTGTCTGACAGGAACAAATGAGAAGGACACCAGGCTACATAAGGTAGCAGCTGTCTAAGAATAGGTTTGAAGTTATGTAACAGCAATTTTAGAAAGCATCACTAATTTGAGAGGAGTAGAGTTTCCTATTAGAGGGCTGTGAAATAGACTCTGTAATTGAAGATTAGCATGCAGAATACAAATATGGCAAATGTAAAGCATTAATCCAGGAGTATTGGCAGCTAAAATTGTTGGTATCATTGTATATTTGCACAGATTTTTTTTTTCCTGTGCGTCCACTTGAAAGCATCCTCAGCCAAAGCAGATGAGTGATTCTGAGAAACTGCATGAAAGTTTTTATTTCTTTACACCATTTTTTATTTTTTTTTTTTTGTGGTATTTCTGCCCAGCTAGGGATAATGCAGTTGATTACTATTCTTTTCATTTTTCACATGGATAATTTCTGCAGCACAAAGTGACTCAAGCATGCTAATCTCAAAGCCTAACAAGACCACAGTTCCCAGAAAGACACGTTTAATTTTTGCTTTGTTGTTATTATTATTTCCAATGCAGTAAGTAGAATCACAGTATAATCACTATTGCCTTGCTCTAGAGGTGGATGTAAAAGCTTGAAACTGCTTTTTGTTGTGATAAAATGGTCAATTAACAGCATCTCCCCCATCATCCATACACTAAAATCTGACTACAAAGGAGCACACTAAGAAAACACACAGGTCTTATTATCATCTCACATTTTAAGAAAAAAAAGAAAACATGAAATCCTGTCCCCTCTGATGTGGGACATTCATTTCCAGATAAAGCTGTAATCTTAAAATCATTCACGATGCAGTGGAGGTGAACCTGCCCCTTCTCAGACTGACTGTCTGAGTGACTGACTGTGAGCTGGATAATGTACTTCTTAAGTATCCTTCAAAAACTGCTGCATCTGCAAAGCCCTCATAAGCCATTGCACCAAAGTAGATGCTGGTATTAAAGAGGTAGCTTCCTGAATAATTGATAAATTCATAACCTGTAAGCCAGATCAGCAGCCAACTCAACCTGACTGTAACATCATTAATAGCCTCTTCTGAGTGGGGCTTCTGCGATAATGAGGTCCCTGTACCTACCTGGCTGGGCTGATGTAACATTTTCCTCAAGCTATTGCATTGTAATACAAATTCCATGTACCAATAATATCTTTTCATCTTTCCATTATAGAAATCATAAGTAGCTCAGTTCCCACATGCTTCGATGGAAGTATTTAACTGGAATATTTGGGAATCTGGTTAGAAGAACAGTCTAGCCACAACTTACTAACCACAAACAGGCAGATCAAATCAAGTAAATGTTAATTAGTAGTAATGTTAATAAAAGTTGTTGTAGTAGTAGATTTTTTTTCATGTCTCGATTTAAACATGCCTCGATTTATAGTAACACTATGTCACTTTCTGACTTTAATAATATGTGCTTCTGAGTAGTTTTGATGGCACAATGACTTCTATTATGTAGTACATGTAGTACAGCCACTGCTGCCCAGCAACGTTCCCAGACTGGGAAACCACACTTCACAACTGTTTTTCTAGTACGCAGCAACACTTTACAGCAGCATTTTGCTTTATGGCACAGCGTCACATGCCAGCAACTGGATCAACACACTAGCAGTTTTGAACATGCACCATGGCTGATTCATAAAATTTAAATAAAAGAAAATAAAAAAAACTCATTATCGGAGCAAGACAGGAAAAGAAAGAGAGAAAGGGAAAGCGCTGGAGACGACAATGGACTGAATTTTACTGGCTGGAGAGAGACAGGAGTAGATGAATGATGGGATACTGAATTAGTCGTCATTAGGGGGCGCCTCACTGAGAAAATCTGTCAAAGTTCAGTAATGTTTAAGTACGCTGCAATAGCTCAGCTGGGAGAGCGTTAGACTGATCTAAAGATCCCTGGTTTGATCCTGGGTTTCAGCAAGTCTGGGATGGTACTTTTAAGCAATTTCCCCACTGAAGGATTAATAAAGGTTTCTTACATTAACCCCTCCTTTGCAGGCCTAACTAATCACCTACAAAGCTATTGTCATCTTACAATTTAAAAGCCACGATATATGGCTTCATAAAATAAATGTAACTGAATGTATTTGGTAGTATTTAACACATCAGATTTAAGCACAATAACAGCTGCTGGTAAGTGCCTTTTTCTTTCTTGCTCATTCTTTTCTTTCCCACTAGATTTTACTATTTTCAGTCAGTTAAAACAAAATCTAACCAGTCAACAGTGGTTGTAAACAGAGGTGATGGTACAGCATTCCTTACAAGATGTTGCTTAAAGATGCATTTACATGAGCTGTTTTTTTATTCCTTCAGCAATGTTACTCAAAGGGCGCAGCGCTCATTTTTCTTGTCAATGACAATAGGCTACTTTCAATATGGGAATATCCCTTCTGCTAATCAGGTGTTAACAAGGGTGGTTAGTTTTGCAAGTAACAGACTTTTAGCACAGCATGCTTATAGATGTAGAACGAAGCTCTTTATGACCTGTGTCAGCATTCTTTAAAGAAGCAAAGAGCGGCTGTGCTTGAAACATCTATCTCATTATCTCAATACTACAAGAGTAGTTTTCTCAAATTAGCATTTTAATGATTTTCTAAAACCTTTGATAAAAACCAAGATGTATTTCTCTTCCAGAGTTCGGAAAAGTTATTGCCGGAATGTGAACAGAACAACATGCATGTCCTACACCCATTAACTGTAAGTGTAAACTGATTCTCAGGTTCAAATCTTGACAGGTGTAATAAAATTAACAATAATTTCACTTTGATCTCTAACATAAAGGTGGAAAAACCAAAAGAAAAAAAAAAAGTCTGAATATCTTCAGAAACATTTTCTTTCCCCATCGCCGTTTGGCTTAAATATTTATATTATCTGTTCTAATACACATTATTCTACAAAACATCTTGTTGACTCAACAGCCTAGCAATTAAAGAAAAACAAGTGTCAAAAGAATTTGACAGAATGCCTGAGATAAACCTAAAATTGTATTACTGTCACAGGGTGCCACAGGGAAAAAAACAACAACAACAATAGAAAAAAAAACTTACATCTGCCAAAAATGTCCTAAATGACAATTATCACACAGTGATCACACAAAAAGTGCTTGGAGAGGAGACATACCAGCTGCAGCCAGGCATTTGTGATCAACACTTGGTTTTTTTCATCCTAGAGGAGAACAAGAGAAGATGAAGAGAATTAACAGCAGTAAGTAGATGCGGCTGTCGACAGACTGTAAATGAAAATATACTGCAGGGCAAGAGAAAATAAATAAATAAATTCTGCACGGCTGGTAAATATGAGGCGTGAGATCATGAGGCAGATCGGCAATGAAGTTTAACTACACCCCACATGAGTCAGAGCTGACTTACTCACTGAATGACAATGATGCACTCCAGCTTCCTCTACGCAAATAATATATACGCCATTTTGAGCAACACTGCAGCCATAAATAATAGGGCAATGGAAATAAATAGAGCAAAAGGAGCTTTATACAGACAGTGAGAGTGTAAAGAAAGGATGAAGCATAGTTAGGTTCTTGTAATGTGTCACGGCAGCAGAAATATCCAGGTGCTTTTAAGAATTAAAGGCCAAACTGTCAGACATAATAACAAACAGACAAAATAAAGCAAATTGAGAGCAGCTAAGACTGACAGAAAGAGAAGCAAAGCAAATATTCTGACTTGGCTAAAAAAAAGACAAAAATCAGACAGTGAAAGGCAAAAAAGGTGAGAAATATTTACTGATATGTGAAGACCAACAAGTCTTGGTTCCTAATGTTTGACTGGTTGATAAGGTATGTGTACTTTTATCAGAAGAAGAGTTTGCACAAAATTCTAGTGGGCCAAAACAGGATTTCATTAAGTAACTTCAGATTATCTTTTACCCATAACAGGCTGAAACAAAATACTGTTGTCTCAATTCTTTGAAAACATTCCTATTAATGCTGCTATGATAAAATCGAGAAATTATTCTATGGGCTCAAGATGAAGCCATAAACATTTTCCAGCTGTAAATGAATGTTTGCAAATAATTTCAGAGTTTATATTTGTAAAATAAGGTTTGTCATCGTGCAAAAGAAAAATCTGCCTGAGAAATTCTAGCTTGTGAATGTGTGGAGAAGATAGGGCTGCTTGATTATGGGAAAAATGATAATCACGATTGTTCTGATTGAAACTGAGATCTCGATTATTTAACACGATTAGAGAAAGAGTAAGGAGGGGGACTAGTTTCTACAGACTTTTCTTTTCATCCAGGTCCTCCAAACTTGTTTGTCTCAGACCAGCAGCTATGTTGTGCCCAGTGTGATCTGAAAAAATGAGTTTGGAGACATTTTGTTTTCATGTTGAAATCTGCGTCATTTACGGCTCTATGGTGCGGCTTACCACAGGTCTGTAGCAGTGGTGAAACATTATAGCCACATCCTTCACAACACCCTCACGACACTCATCATACAGGGCAGGGAGACACACTCGACCAAAATGGTTACGGGATGGCAGTGATGCCGTTTGTCCAAAGTGTTGATAAGTTTCTTAAATCCCGGGTTGTTCACTGTGTTAACTGAGCACTGGTCTTTGGCGAGAAAAAACCTTGTTTGTTTATGTTTGTTATTGCTCTGTGTCTCTGGGAGCTGGTGGATTATTTATTCGCGGCTCACAAAATTGAACATTCTTCTATTCTCTCGTGTTGCGTCACAAGCAAGCCCCCATGTGCACGTCTATGTGAACGAGGACAACATTTCACATGCAAGAATTCACATGTTGCTTGGCTGTAGGAGGGCAAGTTCCATAGAAAATTAATAGAAAAGCAGAGTGCTGCAGGTGGTGCTCAATTTGCAACTGAAAACAGCATAAGAGTAAACTGAGAAGGATCAAATAATCAGACCATCTCATTTTTATGATCGTTGGAAACCCAGATAGTAATTGTGATTAAAATTTGATTAATCATCCAGCCCTAGTAGAAGATTTATATTTGTAAAGAAAAGTAGAAGTGGTTTTGCAAGAGTCTGAAGTTGCAGATGCAGATTTTTGGCTCTGTCTTTACACTTCATCATACATAAAGCTCCTTATCAGAAAGCAGACGGCTTCCTGTCTTTGCGCACCGCTGCAGGCCTTAAAGGGGAGTAAAAGCACTTCTATTTTACTTAATAAATACAAATCTTTGTTACAACCATGCAAATAATTTTCTACACATTCACAAATCTGAATTTCTTGTGCAGATTTTTTTTCTTTTTTTTCCTTTTTTTTGCAGGCTGACAAAACTTGATTTGGACTCTAAAATTATTTGCAAACGCTCATTTTGAGATGCAAAATCTTAATGGCCTTTTATTGAGCCCATGTTATTCCCTTTGTTTCTCTCTTTCTTTCAGACAAAAAATCACGCCTACTGTTCTTATCACACAGTCTCTTTTTCTTCTTGTTTTATCCTTCTTGGTCTCTCTGGACTCTCAGGGTTCCTCATGCCATGAAACAGTCACTAAGGAATACCCATAGATGTGAAAAGGTCAGATATATATTTTTATTCAATTCACAATGACTTATTTATATCATACCAGCTGACCCCTATGGGGTGCACTGGAAAAAAAATCATTCATAAGAAAAGGCAATTGTTAAAACAGTGATTCCCAACTGGTTTCCCTGAGGACACCCTTCATGCATCTACCAAAAAGCTGTAGACCCCTGTCCACCCTGTGTTGAAACCATCCTTGGTTTTATGCTTTCATTAGCAAGCTTCTCACCATAAATGATTCATTCTGGTTCACTTCTTTTACCATGACAAAACCAACGTTTTTCTCTGTTTTTACTTAAAATAAGGACAAATCATATGTACTGTGACATTTCTCAGACATCTCATTAATAAAATGGTGTAAAGTTAGTGTTTTCAGGTTCCCAAAAACCAAAGCCAATACACCTCTGCTCATCTCTGTGTGGACGTGGCCTAAATTTAAATCACACCAGCTCTGAATGGTCAAAGCCTCAGGGACCCCCTGTGCTTATTGGGGGACCCCAGGCTGGGAACCACTGCTTTAAAGCAGCACTATCTAAATTTCTGACCTTAAAATCATGTGCTTCTGACTCATTTTGATGGCACAGAAACATTTATTACGTGCATTCCTGGAGCCAGTGTTACCCAGCAGCGTTGTGAGACTGAGAAACCACATTTCATAACTTTTGCTTCCGTGGCGCCGAGTCATCTGAGTTTCGCTTTACGTACCATGTCATGCGCTAGCAACTGGAAATTAACACACTGGCCATTTTGTAAGCAGACCATTGCTACTTTATCATAGAAACGAATTAAGCTATTATTGGAAGCAGAGAAGAAAAGAAAGAGAGAAAGGTCAGAGCAAGAGATATGACAAGACTCAGCATTGGACTGACTTACTGTCTGGAGAGAGCTCAAAATGCAGGTAGGATGCAAGATGGATGCTGAGTTAGCTGTCGTTAGGGGGCGTATTAGTAAGAAAAGTCTGAGAAAAAAGTGATTCTCTAAAGGCAAAATACTGAACTTTGTCTGATTTTGTACGCTTTGGTGCCCCCTGACAAAGCAAAGGGTTTGGGGGCTAGAGCCTTTGCTAGTGGCTACTAAGCGAGAGGCATATAGTACACCCTTAACAGGTTGCCACTTCATCACAGGCCTTGGTCAGCTACATAGTTTAATGTCCGTTTTATGACACACATTTGGAATAAAGGGGCTACTCTGTATTTGCATATTCACTTACCAACTTCTAGAAAAGTACCCCATTGCAAAATTAAAATTTTTTTTAAAAGTATAAATTTTATCATTGGTAATTAATGCTGTAAGAATCCAAATAATCATTCAAATACTGTAAGAGCAGAAGCTGGATGCACAAACACTAAAACATGTTCTATTAACATTTGAAAGAAACAAAACATTTTAAACCATCACCATTAGGATGTGTAACTTGCTTCCACATATGGTTTAATTTTGAGTGATCAATGACAAGCAAAGCAGCACACTTGTTGAAATCAATTCTCACACACTGGCTTCCCCCCTCCCTATCCTCTGTCTCCTTCCCTCCTCCCAAACTCCATCCAATCTTATCTTCACCTGTCCTTTCTGATATGCACCTCTTTTAAACAGGCTTCCTCTCTGCTATTGAAATTGAGCCTCCTGCTATTGTGGGTATACAATGCAACATTTTCCTGCCTCCTTTCACTGTGTGATCTAGTGTTCAGCTGTGGAGATTTGGCTTTGGAGTTGCTGTATTTTTATTCTATTTTGTGCCTGACCTCTTTTGTTGTAGTCTGTAGGATTTCACTCAGCTGCAAAGGGCAGTTTTAGCCCACTCACCCCAGTTATAAACACTGTAATCGCCTCATAAATCTGCAGTGATTGGTGTTAGACAGGTTGACAAGGGAGTGATAGACACTTGCATTCAGTGAAAGCTCCTTATCTACATTTTATTACAAGACATCAAATGTCACATGGCCAAGGTCAACAATGTGTTTCCATAAAAAACTGTATATGAATTGATGCTTTAATATAAATCATTTTATAGATTGCTCCTGAAAAGACTTCTCACTGGTGGAATTAATTCAATTTTATCCCCATCAGAGAACAACAGAATCACTTTTTTTATTTATTTAATCCAGCATTGTTGTAAAGATACAACACAGACAAATAGAAAATAAATCATATCACAGAATCCCCCATTGATCCTTTGCTGTTTTAATGGTTAAATGGATGTGGACAAATTCTGCTAAATGAGTGTTTTATGAGTGGATACAGCATGGCGTTCAGCAGGAAAACTACAGAAATAGGACCTTTAATAGAAATAAGGGACTCTTTTTATTTCTATCTAGGGTATGTGCCTGAACCCAGCCTCCAAACCCCCAATATACCAATCAGATGGGATCTGATAGCATCTCTGGGAAAGCTTAATCTGCTAAAACACTACCCAACAACCCACATGGCCCAAATAATCAACTAGTAATGTTCTGGATCAGACACTCTGGGCTTACGTCTGATGTTTTCTGTCTACATCCTCACCGGTCAGTCAGATGGAGAGAACCTACTCAATATAAGGAAGTTAGTCATAATGTTATGGCTGAATAGTGTGTATATATGTGACCTTGGCAGTATTGGAGGAATTATTCAGATCGTTTACTTTGAAGCTTTGTTCAGTTCAGTGATCATGAACCATATCTTAATTGTGCTGCAAAGAGCTGAATCCAATGGCAGACTGATGATGCAACGGGCACCTCTCCTAATTTGTATACTATTGTTGAATGTCACATTGAGTCTCTCTCCTACAATTTCTATATTTTTTATCTGCCTATATTGCAGAGCCAAAGATCAATCCAGTGACCTTTTGTTAGTTTAAATTAAATGATTGTGCAAAACATTGCTGGTTGGAGACTCATCCTTCACAATGTCCTTCACAATACTTCTACTTCCATCCTATTCACAATTATCTACTTTTATACATCTTTCTCACCCACAAATAGCTAAGGTCAGAGCATAGTAGTAAAAACATACATGGTGAGGGTAAGAAGTTATGTTTATAGTTTCAACACGTTTCAAACAGTTGCAGAAATGGTTAAAGTTTAACATGTTTCTATTCATGCCCTGTTATTTCTGAAATGCCGTCTCTATATAAACTCTGCCTGACAGAAAACAACAGCCTAGAACTATGCTACCACCTTACAATTCACAAGCATAAACTGGGTTTTAGACAATTGAAGAAATTTACACATCACATGACATCTAGATTAGACTAGATTAGATTAGAACAACACAAGCAAGAATTCAAACAAGATGGGACATCATAATTAAGTAGTAGTCAGACTGCTGTGAGTGTAGTGCTAGAGATAGTGCATATTCTTTTTTTTTTTTTTTTTTTTTTTGTAAGTCATTTTGTTTAAATACAAGATCCCAAATTCATCAAACAATATCAACTTGGGCATAAGTGCATGATTTCATCACACAATATCATCATGGGCATAAGTGCACACAGCTTATTCAGTACTTGGCTGAAGAGCTGGACAAAACTTTCTAGCTCATTCTGAGTAGAAGAGTTAAGCTAAGTGCGGAAATGCTCCTTAAACAACTGAGTTTTTAGCTTGCTTTTAAAAGTAGATGAGGATTCTGCAGATATGACGGAGTTTGGTAGATTGTTTCACCACCGGGGAACAACAGAGGAGTCTAGCTACTGATTTTGTGCCGCGTTGTGGTGGGAGCACTAGGCGTTTTTCGCTGGCAGAGCGTAACTGTCGAGAGGGAGTGTAGCACTGGATTAAGGAGTGGAGGTAAACCGGAGCTGTTTGGGTTATTGTTTTGTAAGCCAGAAGCAGAGCTTTGAATTTGATGCGTGCTGCAACTGGAAGCCAGTGGAGAGCGATTAGCAGCGGAGTGATATGAGCTCTTTTGGGCTGGTGGAAGACCAGACGTGCTGCTGCATTCTGGATCATTTGCAGAGGTTTAATTGAGCATGCGGGCAGGTCAGCCAGTAAGGAGTTGCAGTAGTCAATGCGTGAAATGACCAGAGCCTGGACCAGGAGCTGGGCCGTGTGTTCAGTCAGGTAGGGTCTGATCCTCCTAATGTTGTAGAGAGCAAATCTGGAAGATCGAGCAACTGAGGCAACATGGTCCTTAAAGGTCAGCTGGTTGTCTACCATGACACCAAGATTCCTGGTAGAAGACGTAGGTACAAGCGTGATGAAGTCAAGCTGCACGCTTATCTGTGGCAGTAAGGAAGGATTGGCTGGAAAGACAATAAGCTTGGTCTTGGACAGATTTAGCTGAAGGTGGCGATCCTTCATCCATGCGGAGATATCAGCAAGGCATGCTGATATTCGCATTGAGATGGTTGTGTCATCAGGTGGGAAAGAAAGGAAAAGCTGAGTGTCATCTGCATAGCAGTGGTAGGAGAAACCATGAGAGTTTATGACTGCACCAAGTGAGGAGGTGTATAGTGAAAAGAGAAGAGGGACAAGCACCGAGCCCTGAGGCACCCCTGTTGTCAGCCTATGTGATCTGGACACGCCCCCTTGCCAAGATACTTTGAAGGATCTTCCTGTCAGTGCCAAGTCCAGAGTATTGCCAGCTTTGTGTGTTGGAGGAGTCTGTACCAGTTTGAGATTGAAAGAGTGGATGAGAGCCAGAAAGTCAGTTGCCTGTGCTTTGCCAATGTGAATCCTCATGTCTCCCATGACAATTAGTGGTGTGCCATCATCAGAAATGTCAGAGAGAATCATGTCCATTTCAGAGACAAACTCATCTATAATGCCATTATATTGCCGGTAAATGACCAGAATGTATGCAGTGATGGGTGTAGAGACCTTTACTGCGTGATACTCAAGTGATGAGAAGTTTTCCATAGGACGGAGAGAGGTAAAGTTCCACTTTTTAGAAATAAGAATGCCCGTTCCACCTCCTCGTCCAGCTGAGCGAGGTGTTTGAGTAAATTCTGCATTGACAGAAAGGGCAGCTGGTGTAGCTGTGTTTTCTGGACGGATCCAGGTCTCAGTCAGGGCTAGGACCTGAATGTCTGTGAGATTTATCAATGAACTGATATATTCTGTTTTGTTCACTGCGGACTGCCAGTTCCAGAGACTGAAGGTAACAGAGAATGTGGCAGACGTGCATGGCATTGAAAATGACAGGTTTTGCGGATTGCGGTGTCTATGGGTGACACATCTTGGTCTGTACCCATGTCTGACAGGGATGAGTTTGAAGCACATTGTGTGTTGCTTTAGTTGTGAGGAGGTTTCAGCTTGTGCCCTTGCTTGGTGGACTTGCACAGGTAGAATCGCAGGTCTTTACCCTTTGTGGTCTTAACCCGACGTGGGCTGACACAATGGCTGACGCTTCAGCGCACCATGTGTGGTAAAGTACCTGGAGTAGGCATAGCCTAACAAGCTGCTAAAACACAGAACTAACAGGCAGGCATTACAAAGTGCAGAGAGGAAGAGTGATAAGAAAGGCATCACACTGTTTTAACTTCACTTAAGCAACACAACATAACTTTTCTACCTTAAAACTCCGTGCATCTGATTTGTTTTGATGGGATACTGTCATTCATTTAACTACATATCTGGGACCACCGTTTTCCTGCAGGGTCCCAAGGCTGATAAACTGCACTTTGCAACTTCTTTTCCAGCCCAGGGCATCACATTACAGTTGTATTTTGCTATACAACAATACATACAACAGGATATTAAAATATTGGTGCTTTAGATTCACAACATGGCTGATTAAGAAAAACCCAATAGGTCATTAACAGAGGAAGGAAAGGAAAGAAAGTGACTGAGCAAGCTATAGAAGACTAGAATCAATATTGGACTGACTTTTACTGTCTGGTCAGAGCTCAGAGTACAGGTAGGATGCAGGATGGATGCTGAAGTAGCTTTCATTAGAGGGCACCATGTGAGAGTTTAGTAGTGGAACTTAAATGTTTGCTGCTGTGATAAAGTTAAAGTTTTTGTAATTTGTACCTTCTCAACAAATGTCAGAATAGAAGTAGAGCTTTTGTCTATCTCTCATTAGCACTAAAGTATATTCACTAAAATTAATCAGTAAATTAAGAACGGAGGAAAACTGCGAAGTAAAAAGTGCAGCATACCTTACATTACCTAAAAGCAAAGGCAAAGTACAGTCCTTTAGTACATGTACTTGACTTCTATTTGCAGTAACATTTTTGCACAAACCATTCTAGTTGTGTTATTACAGGATGTGGTGACCAAGCCTGTGCTCGTCTGTTTGTGTTTCTGACATTATTCATGGTGTTGAACTCCGTCTGTGGGCATCAACCTGCCCCAGTTCCACGGTTAAAGAGTTACCCAGGAGCAGATGGAAGAATCAAAAGCCGCATTACCCACACATACACACGCAAGCATGGCCAGCTTTACATTATTTACAACTGCCCAGTAAGCATTCATTTATCTGGTTTTGCCAGCTTATCCATTATGAATTGTGCTGGCAGAGAGTGTGGTTAACAACAATAGATAGACTGGAAGCACAGCAAATCAGAGTCTACAAGTGGATCTATGACAATATCTTAAAACAGATTTATCCTATGTAACTTTTAAATGTCATATCTATTTTAATTTAAAAAGTGCCATATTTTCTCTCCAGAGACAGCCTTGTCCCTTGATTATTTATCATTTTAATGCTATTTCAACCCAGTAAAATACCTTTTATGCTGTAGGAAACAAGACATAATAGTGCAATGAGAAGCCTCTGTTACAGTTCAGCATATGGCTCATACCAGCATAGTGTTGCCACGGGAAGACGTACACGTCTTATGACAGGGCTGGCTCAGGGATGTGACGGGGTGTCGGATTTGGTTATTTGGTTGAGCGCTCCAGCTATGTGGTGGGGCTAACAGGCAGGGGGTTACTGTATGTGTTGCTCTGTGTAAGGTTGTAAGAACGTCAGGAAAGACATAACAAAGCACGGGCTAAACAATAAAGGAATAAAACATAAAGATTGACAGAGTATCCATCCATACCGTAGATGTGTTGATTTTATGCCTTTAAGCTTGACATAAAAAAGAATGAACAATGACAGAGAACAAGGAAATTTTTACCACTTTGAGCTTAACAGGGTTGTTGTACGTGTTTGTGGGTGTAAAATGTAGGACACGGATAAAAGTTGATGTTTCCAATGAAAGTTTTCTCTTTAATGTGGGATTTCAAGATGAATGAAAAGGAACAGGTGAGCCCACATTCAGCTGGAACAGACATAATTGTAATACTCAGAGATTTTATAAATAGAGGTCTTTGCAAAATTGTAGCCACTCTGATTGGCTCTGAAATCGTTCTCCTTTTGAGTTTGTTGGCATTCAGTTGGGCTACGTGTCCACAGTATCATCTTTAATTTATAACAGATTTTATTCTTGGCACAAGAGGTCAAAAACCTGAAAACATCTTACTCTTAGCAGAACCATCTTATCTGGAGAAGACAAGTTTAAAGACAAACTATGACCCATACAAGGTCATACCTGGGTGCTGTTATTACATGTTTATTTTCTTCATATACTACAGTTGTAGTTGTGAATAATCTGACATATTAAGTTTCAGTGCTTGATATTTTGTATTTTCACAATTTAAAATCAATGATGTTTTAATTTTACATGTGGCTCTCCTTTTCAGCAGCAGGGTTTCATACCTTTAAAAGTGACATGAAAGTAAGTGTGATCAGGGTGGAAGTGAGAAGTAAAGAAAAGCTGAGAGAAAAGCAAAAGAGAGGAAGTGAGAGGCCGTATCTCAACACAACACTTTTATAGACAAATATTCTCTTTTGATGATCAATTTTAAGCTCAAGATAAAATGCAAAAGTCACAAGGTACAGTATGTGCATTACTATGTTTTACAGTCACTGACAACGTGCAAAGAGTTTTAAAAATAGCTTTCAACTCAACATATTTAAAAATGGACATTTTGCATTCCCTTCTACAACAAATTTTATACACAACCTTTCTAAATGACTTTTTTTTTAACCATATGTTATAAATAAAGGAACTCACCACATCAATTATCTGTAGCAGAGTCAGTCCAAGTTCCACCACAATGGGTGCAGAGTCGTTTTGGACTGGTCTCTCAAGTTTACTGTAGTTTACCATCAGGTCGTGGTACAGCTTCCTCTGGTACACACCACCATGACATCCTGCAAGAAGTAGATAAACAGTTACAAAAGGAAATGTGGGAAGGAAGACATGGGACAAAGAGAGGGATGGATGACAACAGAAATGATTTTGAGTCTAGCAAAGCAGGGAGATGAAAATACTACAAAATAGAGAACCAGCAGTCAATGCAGAAGGAGAAACAGGAGGAAGTCTGTGGTAGAAATCAAGCAATACTAGAGGAGACTGACAGAAATAGATTCTGTTGTCACCCCATAATTTAATAAAATAAACTAATTTTTAATTTTGTTACTTGCGATCTGATTTGTGTTATTGTTGCATGGTTGTTCACAGTGCTCCAAATTCAAACAGAATATACCGAATGCAATTACAGCATTTTTAACTTGCTTTAATTTGTTGACTGTGTTATCGTTTAGTTTCTTTTATATTCAGTAGGCCTCTTCAGGAGGTTTACACTAAAATATAAATCCATCTTTAGCAGAAATGAACATTACACTGCAGTCCCTCGTGTAAAAACAAACCTAGTCATTCATAAAGGAGCATATATTCTTGTTGGCACCATGCTCCTGGCATTGTTTCTCTCTTACCAATACAGCTGTTGGTGTATAATGTAATAAAAAAGATTCTGACTGACTGTTAGGAGAATCTCTCTGAAGAGCATTCAATGGAAGCTGATTAATGTGACATTAACTGATCAACCACAACATAAAGACCACTGGCAGTTTAAGTAAATTGTATTTTTTACTTTGTTAGGATGCAATGTTTTGACAGGAAACTTAGGGCTCTGGCATTAATGCATGTGTTATTTGTATATACTGTAGGCCTCCAAAATAAATGTTCTAGATGAAAGACACCCTCCACTGCATCAGGATCTCTAGACTCTTACACCCTCCCCCAGCAGATCGCTGCATGTCACCACACTGCAAAAAATTCAGCTGAAACAGCTTCAGGAGCTTCATGAATTGGCCCTGCCTCAAAAATCTGCAAACCACAGTAAAACCATCAAGGCGATGCAGCAGAATAATTCAGATCCACAGATGCCGAACAAAACATCCCAGAAGTTCTGTAGAGATGCTTCAACAGAGATGTTGTCATGTAGCACAAAATAAAATATGTCAATTTAAAGTTGTGTCTGACCACTACCACCACACTACCGGGCAGGCTGATACAGCTTTATAGCAGCAACAGGTTTGTCAGGAGGATTGTGTCTTTCTTGAAACAGAATCATATCATAAATCATCCAACATAATTAGAAACCATTCAATGTCAAATACAACAGATTTGCCCTCTCCCCATAATTTGCAGCTCGCCTCTGACTTTGGGAAACAGAAGATTCATTTGAGTTTCCGACTCCCTCATCCCTTAGTGTCTCACATCAGCCACAACCGAAAAGGTCTCAGCTATCATCTCCCAACTGACCCTTATCCAAATTAGCTGTTGTCTTAACATATTCCAGCAATTATCAAGTGACAGCCTAGCTATCCGTGTAGCCACAATGACAGAACGGATGGCTTATCAGCTAATGAAGCGAAAATAAACAAAGACAGCTCGCTGTGCATCTGTGTGTCAGGGTGTTGGCAACTGTCAAATGGGTAACCCGGAATCTGGGTATGAAAGGGAATCTGCATAATGGGTGTGAGTGACAGTCAGCAAAGTATTGAGAAGCATTAGAGTGAAGCAAGCCAAGAAAAGACAGTTTGAACAGCAGACAGTAATGTTAGAGGGACACTGCGAAAAATACACTTTTCTGAGTGGCGGGCATCATACCATATACATAATATTGTTGGTACACAGTGGAAGAAATATTAAAATCGTTCCTTTTTTGTCATGGTTTAACGGTGTTTCCGGTAGTTCTAATAAAGACGGCATGTATACATTTCTGTTTGTACTCTAGCATTTCATATTGAACCACACCAAACACTCCAATCTGACAGTGGATATAGTTTGTTTTCCTGTAGAAAATTGCATGTACCTTGCAGCTATGGAGAAAGCAATGCAAACATCTCATGAAACTTTCTTAGATATTAAGATATGTACTGTAGATAATACATACATGTCACCGCTGTTCACATGATCTAAACTAAAAAGAAACATAGTTTTAAAGCATGTAGAGACTGATCATTTTAAAGACATAAATGTCTGGGTGTGAGTCACAAAAAGGCTATTATCAAAACATAACAATTTCACAGGCCACATAAAAATCTATAAATAGCTTTGCCTCTTTGTTAGTTGCCTGTTCATCTTTTTTTAACCCCTGTGTTTCTTCACAGCCTTGTTTTCTTTCCTCTTGGTTACCCCATTGTAGATTACCCTTTTTTCTGTTTGGAGTTATTGTGTTATTTGTCTGTGAAGTAAATCATTATATTAATGGTGGTTTCTGCTGTTAACAAATGTTTTTAGATTTTACGCCACTAGAGTTTATTTCACTAGTCAACTCTAGAAGAAACACAGAACAATTCAGTCAAAACTAACACCTGTGCTATCCTTTTTAAAAATTATCTGAAAAGGCTTCCACACTAAAGAAAAGATTATTATTGTTGTTTCAGCTTGAGCCATAGGGTTAATACGAATTATTTCTGACTTAGAGTCAATGTTGAGGACGTATAACATCTATTTATTATTGTTATTTTTTTATTTTTAATAACACAGGCCATTTTAAAAACATTTTTTAACGTGCAAAACTTGTCACATAATCTCAATTGGTCAAGACCCTCCAGCTTCAGGTTTGAATGTACAGGGTATCCTTTTATTGTCTTTTTCTGATGCACGAGGAACTGAAGATACTTGGTTTAGTTTGGGAAAACAACCTGGTTTGTTTTTTTAAATAAGATACAGAATAACATGAATTAAACCATGGAAGGCTGACATTTTTTCTATGTTGTTACTTTGCCATTACAACATGCTCCACAACAGGTACAGTATGTTGCTAGTTGGGGAAACCCTGCACATCTCACAAAGATGCTCCAGGGATACCCTGTGTGTTGAAAACAAATATAGCGAACTCCTAACCAACTGAGCGTTAGCCTTTTCACACTGGCAGGAAACAATGCAAGTGATGGTTCCTGAACCTTAGGTGGCACATTCACACTGGAAAAATGTTTGTTTAGAACCTGAAAAGTCGGTTCATAACAGGCACCAAAACATAGTGGTTCTGAATCATGAACCATGAAATCATCAGTGTGTAAAGGCTTGATTCACCCACAAACCAGACAGCTGTTTTTATATATGTTTCAATACTGTTAACAACAATAAAGCTGAAACCAAAACAATGCTAGCTGTAAATGTTCACGTATTGCACATTATGCTTCAATCAAGCCACCAGACAAAATAATTAATCAGCTTCAGAATATGAAGGAATACCACAACAGTAAAAAGTACTTAGACAAAAGTGGAGCTATACATGATGTTACATATTCATCTTTCCAACTGCTGAGCAACCACTGCAACTACCACCACCAAGAAGCCGCCGAGCACTGCCTCCCCTGCCTCACTCGCCTTCCCCACCTAGGCCTTCCACAGATGTAGACGCTAGGTTGACTACAGACCACCCATTGAAAATGAAAGTTCAGATAGATTAACTAAGGTCAATCTAACGCTGGATTTATTCGTTTGACATTAAACCTGAATGTCGCTGTGCTGTTGTGTTGCCTGGCAACCTATTTAAATTTCAGTAGGTGATCCATATAAGTTTGTGTTGACATCCTAACATCTTGTGAAATTCATGCAGTCATCTGAATATATTGTTTATTTTGGAAAACTAGGTTAAAATGGGTTGTGAGAACTTTACCATCAACTTCCAGGACCAAATCTTCAAGATGTTTTACTTCCACTTAGTAAAGTCCACCCACTTTGGGTCTGGTTAAACTGGTGTAAACACAGGCCAGTTCGCCAGAAAGCTCAGAGGTTCTGAGACCAGAGAATGGAGCCAGAGTCAGAACCGTGTCTGTGTGAAATCACCTAGTATGTGGCGAGTCTCCAAGTATTATAAAGACAAAGATGACTCAAAGAAACACAAACATTACTGCCAATACTGTCCTTTAGACAGCTAATCAAAGCAATGTCAGTACTCCTTCTTTGCATTCTTAAAAAGAAAATGGATACCTTGCATGTGCAGTATTTACTGCCAGGTCTGTTGAATAAATTATCCTGTTCAATTAGTTGCTGCAGGTGATGAAATATTGGACTTTTTATACATAGGTGTTTGGTGTTTTGAACTCTCACTTTTCCATTGTGATGTAGAAGTCCATGTATCAGGATACTGTGACATCACTACGAGTAACGGTTAACAATGCAGCACCCAGACAGAGGCTTTTTGGTGGCCATGTCATTAAAATGCAAGCATCCATAAACTGTCAGCACTAACCAAAATAGAATACTGTTTGCCTGACTGATTTGTTATCAGCTCCTGCATCTGCAGCTGCACACAGCTTAAAACAGTCATGGGTGACGGGGTGTGAAAAGAGGACAGGGAGAATGTAAAAGGTGACATTTTCCCTATTTACATTTTGCTCATTTCCCCCTCAGGACTATGGGACAGAATGAGACAATAGCACGATTTCTTCAAAAACCCTTGTGGCCTTCTGTTATGTTTCATGTTACTCAAATTATATCACGCAAGAGATGAGTAAATAGAATATCTTCTATTTTTTTCTAACAGCAGTCTTGTTAAAGCTTTTCTCTCCAGCATTACAATAATTGAGTGAGGCTCAGTACTTTTATAGTTTCAACAAATAAATGAATCTTCTGTTTATGTATCTGTCCTATTACATTTCCTTTCAAGCTCATTCCATGCAATATGATGAGCTCACACTAAGTTTCTGATGGTCCTCTGAAACATGCAACACATGTATCACATGTATCGAATCACTCAGCTGAAGTGTGGTGTGGTCATGTGACCACTTACGTCTGAAGCACTCGAGTCACACCTGAAGCTGTTGAGTGTTTCAGATTAGGAATTGAGGAATTCACCGATTTGAATCAACGGTCCGAGACAGACGTTTGGGATACGACTGCACCAGTAGCTTCAGCGTGCATCAGATGCTGCTGCCAGCTCAATGCGCAACGTATCTTTCTTAGAGTGTCCCCTTTGGTAAAACCCGTGGTTATATTGATTACATAATTTATCTCCTCTCCTTGAATGCATCATCACCATCTTTTTGCATTTTTTCATTAAAACAGATGCGAGTCGGGTGGCGCAGCCGCAGTTAGTAAACAGCAACATGGAGGGAACCGAGACAACAGGTGATGATGAGATATTCAGCTTATCCAAGTTTTATAAGTGTTTTGTAAAACATTGTAAAATTACGGACAGAGAATACTATTAGTAAAAGGGCACTATGAGAAAGGTCTGTTTGTGAATTTTGGCAGAGATCATGTATTTGGGGGCTTTGGTTTGTCTGTTAGCAACATAACTTAAAAAATAAAAGGCAGATTCTGATTAAATTTTTAGGAAATGTCAGAAACTGAATAAGGAATAAGTGATCAGACTTTGGGGGTGATTACCGCCTGGATCAAGGAACTTTTTAAGGATGCTTTGCCATGGGGAGATAGAGATCATTTTAACATTAGAGCTTCTAGTGTAAAAAATAATGCCCACAATCATTCATCATTAAAAGGAAAAAAAAGACAATGCCTTGGCAGAGGTCTGCTCTGTACTTCTAGATTTCTTTTTCCTTTTTTAATAATAGACAAAAAAGAAATTTCCCAAATAAATGTATTGTATTAATAGAGAATGATATTAGAAACAATTGTAATGGAAAAAAAAAGATTTTATGTTTAGGATTTAGTATATTAGGAACAAAACAATGCTTTTTCTGTAGTATATTGAATTGCATCTTCTTTAAAGTTAAATTTATTGGTTTGCTTTAAGGCTGCAAGTAATGACTATTCTGATAGTTGATTAGTCATTGACTATTAAAACGACAAGTCGACTAATCGGATTACGTGTCTCATAATTATCAAATGGCTATTATTTCACTTTCAGCTTTTAAGTCTTGCATGAGGTTGTTTTGTAAGTCCTCCTCTTTAAATGTTCTAGCATTGCAGATGTACTACCGTGGTACACAGGGTCCGCTTTACAAATCTCACATGTATGTAATTTATTTTGTAAGTTTAATGTGAAGTTATTTCAGACTTTTGACGTCCTCTGCCACCGTTTTGTTCCCTGGTCTGCTACCATATTTTTCCTAGATGTAATTTACTGTGAATATGCAACTCTCAGCAGAGGTAGGAAAGAAGACGATGTCTCACTCTGTAGTTTGTTTATTTATTTATTTATTTATTTTTTTGCGACCAGTAGTCAACGGGTAAATTTGTTATCGACTTATTTTCTTGTCTACTACTGTCGACAACGTCGACTAATCATTGTAACCCTAGTTTGCTATAGAAAACAATCAAGTATCAAATACATCCTTTACAGAGAAAAAATAATTATGAATTATGACAATTGTTATTTAGAAACCAGATGTGGCCTTGTGAATTCTTTGTATTATGTTGAATAGTTTAGCATCATGAATCATATCAAACAGAATCGCATTGTACAAAGTCAAACCATCAAATCGCATCGTCAAGAGGGGTGAATCGTATTGCGTCGTATCGGCAGGGGGCTTCGCTGTATTGTTAATGTATCGTATCACTGGCAGCGTACCGAGATGCTTATCGAATCTGCCTCAGTGGTGGGGATTCACATCCCTACTTCAGACGTCACAGAAACCACCTGATTGGGCTGGTTCTCCATGTGATTTTTTTCTTTTGTTTTTATCTGCAGCAGGTTGCTTTTGTTGCACACGTTAGGAAAATGTATTTGTTGATAAAAACTCATAACCAGTGACACACCCTCTGTGCTGTTTCCCAAACAAGACCTCTTTCCTTTTCTTTCTTTCTTTCTTTTTTTAAATTTTTTATCTAGTGTCGAAGCTTCAGCAAAGCCTCAATCAGACATCACCACCAATAATGGTGCAACAATACATTGATTCAATTGGATGGTGTTGGCTTCTGTTCCACTATTAGTTGAGAGGCTGGCTACGACCTGGATAGGTTGCCAGTCCATCACAGGGCCAATGCAGAGACAGACAACCACTCACACTCACTCCCGGGTAAGGATGTCATGATTACTTGATTTCACAACTTATTTCAGTATGGTTAATTCATCTTAAAGTGCCCTCAAAACTGTCACTTTGCAGAAAAGATTATGAATGAACTCGACAGATCAGCGCATCTCATGCACTGAATAAAACAAAATTACTCAATATCTGTGCGTTACTGCTTCCGTTAATTTACTTTTGTTCCATGCCAGATGTGTGTGATGTGTCAAGTCGGAAGAGTTATTCTTTAAGTCATCCTTTCAGGATTTCTTTGATTTAAAAAAAAATGACCATGGATGACAGCTACCAGCCTCTAAAGCATGCCATAAAAAGATGCAATGAAAGTAGAAAATACATCTAATTTGTTTCAACACCTGCAGGTTTACCATCAGCTTTAGGTAAATGCAGAGTAACTGGGTTAAATTGAATGTTTACTTAACAAAAAACTGAAATGAAATGTTATTTTGTCATTTGCAGTTTTGTAATTGTGTACGACTTGGGTTGGGCTTAGTTAAGTGACATTCAGTTAAAGTTACCTTCGGTGCAGGAGAAAAAACAAGTCTTTTTTCAGTTCGCTGTAGCCTGTAGAAGAAAGCATTTTAATTAAAAAAACAGTCTTGTTTCTTTCTTTATTTTCACTGTTCCACTACAAGCTACACCGCCACCTGGATTTAACTAAGCAAATAGGTACGAGCCTCCTCTTGGATAGTTACTGCATGGGTGATTATCTTTCAGCTGGCAACAACTTATTTTACCCCAACTGATGAAATGAGTAGCTTCCCATTTCTTAAACAACCATGTGGAAAGACTCATCCTGAAAAAAATGCATCTGGAAGTCATAGAGTTTTTTTTCCTTGTGTTTCCAAATTCTCTACTGAGGTTTAGAAGAAAAGTTCAAAGCATTTTTAATGTACTTTTTAAAGAAGCCACCCAAGTCCAGGTAGAGGTCATGTACCCTTTTCCATCTGATTTCTCTGACAGAAACCCAGAGTTAATATGTAGTGTTCATATATTACCTCTGCAAAGGTGGAGGTTGTGTAATTGGTGCCGCTGGTTTGTCTGACGGATTCTGATGTAATTTTCAGGGAAAAAGGAATAAGGAACAATTGATTAGATTTTGGGGGTGAGCTGGATCCCTGCCTGGATCCTGGAATCTTTTAAAGGATTCTTTATGCCTACAAGGATGCCCACAATCAACGGCATAAAAGAAAAAATAAATAAATAAAATGCAATGGCTTGGCACAGGTCTGCGCTCTCTTGATGCTTCTTCAGAGATGTTGTTGGAATTTGATTATTTGGTTTATGTGAAATTAATTAACACATAATAATTGTAATCCTTTCATTGTGATGATTTATCTGACAATAATCATACCAAGCAAATGTATAGTTGTGACATTCCTACAGCTAGGGAGAATTTTCAGACTGTGGGAAGAAGCCTCATATACGGGGAGAACATGCAAACTCCACTCAGAAAAGCCCAAACAAACCATGAACCATGCTACCTGCAGATGGTGCTAATCCACACATCACCATGCAACCTACAACAGATTGATTTTTAACTTCAATGTTTGATTGAACCCAGGAATAACATATTTTATCTAACTTTTTTGTAAAAGGTACATGGGTTGTACTTATATAGCACTTTTACCCTAAGCGCTTTACATGTATGCAACAATCACTCATTCACACACACATTCACACACTGACGGCGAAAGCTGCCATGCAAGGCGCTCAACCACAAAGCAACAGGAGCAAATAGGGGTTTGGTGTCTTGCTCAGGGACACCTCGACATGAGCTCTCTGGGCTGAATCCTGAATCAGCAGAATTTGTTGTATCGGCAAACATGAAATCAATATCCATTGAATCAAAGTGACATCATAATCCAACTTGTGATTTACACTCATAACACCCAGTGACTGATGTTGCTTTAGATTATCAAACATTCATCGTAAGGCAACTGGGGTTGTTGTAAATGTGCTATATAAATAAACTTGATCTTGATCTCATCAAATAGGCTTAGGAAATACTTATCTTTGTAAGACCATAAGTTGATCTCAGAGGGTAAATCCTCTCTAGCTTTTTTAAACCTTATAATATTTTGGGCCTTAAATCGGCTTAGACCTGAAAGTCATAAAGTTTTACTGTCTAATGTATCACTGTGCAAAGCAAACTGCACCCACCTTTCAATTCTAATTTAAAGGGATACATATATTTTTAAGTGGATTTGTTGGAAATATACTTTTTATTAATCAGTGTCTCACCTGCTATGGATAGCAGTCAGAGTCCATAGTTTGGAGAAGCAAAGAGGAATATTGTTATGGGAACTAACAGCTACTCTCATATTTTTAACACAGACAACAATATTCTCAAAATACTTACCTTACCCTCAGAGACTTCCCCTGACATTCAACATTCCAGCCCAGTTTCCTGAGGTCAAAATATATTTCCACCCCTGTCTTTTCTTGCATCTAATAGGCAGCAGCTATTGAGAGTTTTTAGCAACATGCTCTGCACTCACTGACACAAATACACTGAAAGCATCTAAACAGTTTAACTCAGCCTGAGGACGTCTATCATATTCAAATGGCTGCCACATATCTTTCACGATGCAATGATGATCTCCCATCTTTCCATTTTTAGAATCCATTTAGAAATTCATTCTTACCTCAGTCATTGAACTTGGTTGCATTATTCAGAATAAAAAAGTCTTTGTCTTTATTACTGATATGCTGCAGCAGTGGACATGAAAGCTATTTAGTTTATGAGTTGTTCACTGTTGAAACTACACACTGCACTCACAATCTTTTTAAGAAGTTTAGAATCCTTGTTTTCATTTGTCTTGTGACCATGATATCCACAGGTATTTGTGCTCTCAGTAACGTGGCATGAATCTGGAGTTTTTTTGTCTTTTGTAGAGTGACACTGATACACTGTCAATAGATTCCTCTAACTTAGTCCAGTTTAACAGCATCATTTCGTAGCTCTACCAGCATCCTTCCAGATGCTTCACCTTCTAGTATTAATGGACATCTTTTAAATGCTGCATGTTCAGGCCTAAGACAAGACTGATAATGACTTTAATTTTGTCCAGAAGATATTCTAAACCTGTTTTGTTATGTTTAGTATCAAATATGTCCATCTTGATGTGTGAATACGATTTGAATGCTTTTTGTAGGATATGTGTATTAAACTGTTTGACAACAGCAGAGAACAGTTGGAGAGAAATGTGCAAACTATAATCCCTTGAGGAAAATCTTAATGTATGCTTTTCCCATCTTTGAGTACACCATATTGCTTTCAACAGTCGAAGGGCAACCCTTAACAGCTTGTAGCTTCCAGCAATAACTGGGAAACTTCAGGCCAGTAGGCCAAAGACTGACTTGAGTGGAAAGTCGATTTTTAATGCTTCCCAATAGGCTGCTTGTTTAACAGAGAGTGATAAAATTGAATAGCAGAAGGACCAACAATAAATACAAAACTAACGCAACACTGTACCTGTGGCCACTGGAGAGAATGCAATAAAAACTGGGGACAATCTGGCCGTTATTTACACGAGATGAAAGGGAAACCTTCAGCTTGTTTGGGGTGGATGACCGATGAGGCAGAGGAAGTCATACAGCCATTAGCGCTTCCTCTTTAAAGATATAAACTCAATCCCGATTTTAAAAAAAGAAGGAAAATAATAGCATTCTACTTTATCTGTTGTAAAATTCTTCCTAATGATTTTTTTTTTTTTTTTATCATGATTTGCACATTCAGCATCTAAGCAGCGATGTCATCATGGAATTCCTTAAAACAACAGTTTAAATCAGTGAGTTATCATGACAACACCCACCTGGACTACGGTATGCCACCACAAGGACAGATTAAATATCGATTAGCCTCAGGCAATCTAAACATAGAGGAGACTTGACCAAGTTTTAAAACTGAATCACAATAAGGTGGCTGTTTTGCAAACATCTGTGAAAGATCAATACAAGTCTAAAACCTGACAGGACAGGAGGGCTGAATCTCCCCAGGGCAACTACTTTTCCTTCAAAATATCAAACAAGGTTTGGCCTGTGGAAATGTTTTAATAAATATTTCCACTAACCAAACTATTTGGTTAATTAATACAGAAAACAAGTTGTAAGCTATGTGTAAGCAGAACACAGACAAAATGCACAAAATACACTAAAGAAATGCTAATCGTGAAGGAAGGCAACTTCTGCACTGATTTGTGCCCACATGATGCAGGTTATACTCACTTTACATTTTGGTTTTACTTTTCTCCCCTAAGCGATTTTTAAGCATTTCATGACTTGCTAACTGATTAATTAAGTTCAGCAACCTGCCACGTTTTCTGCTGTTTAATGCTGGGCATGTAGCGTGCACTGGATTAATCAGAGCTCTCATCAGCTTAGAAACCAGATTTATCAATGAGACCGAACCAAATAATAAATTAGCAGGTCAAAAACGCAAAGCAGTGAGTTGTGAGATGTTTGATAGAGTCCACTGATATTTTGTGACTTTCAGAAACTTTTTACATTAGCAGTCGGTGCAGGTTTGAGTCATCAGTGCAGTATTTAGTAAAAGTTTAAAAGTTTCATGCAAAATAGTTTCCTCTCAGGAGTTATGCGAGCTTGACTGACCTCCCAGCATATTTAAAGTCATCAGCATGTCTGGGGGTGATGAATAGTTTACAATTAATCAGCAACCATGAATGTTTGTCTGCATCACCCTTCATGCAAACCCATAAGTCACCCCTTTGCTTTCATTCACATGCTTTAACAAAGTTGTATTTGCTACTGTTGCCATCCAGGGTGATTCCTAATCACTGTCATTAACAAAAATACTTGAAATGAAATGCAAACACACACTTGAAACATCTATGTTGGGTATATGTGAACTTCTAGAAAAACTTTTAGCAGAATTTTTGGAGAGCAGGAGCAAGGGCAAGAACATTTTTAAGGCTCTTGTATATTCCATTTTTATGAGGTGACACTACTCAGATTGTCCCTGTTTATACTTGCTAATTTGCAATCTGCCCAAAGACATGCAAATTCAGATAGTAACATGTTTTTATCAGTTCAATGCAACGTTTGACATAATGCAGGCTTCAGGAGTTTGACATCCAAGTAAATCATAAATGTCTCTTTTGTTTCTAGGACTGCTTAAAAATCCTCAGTGTAGTCCTACAAACTGTTACCAAAGCTTTGTGGAACCTTAAAACACATAGGAAGGATATTTGTCAATCTACAATCCATCACATAAAGAGTTTGACACCCATTTGGCACAGTCAACCTCAGACATTCCTTGAAGACTCAAACATGTTTGGTTATTGTGATCTCATGGAGAACATCTGACAGCACTGTCTCTGGCAGTGGGGCATCAGCATCTTAACATATGGCATGAAAATCACCTTAACTGTTTAGCAGAGCACATATTTATCAGGCTGTTAAATACTATCCTCCTGCAGAAAACCCAACATTCTGCTGACATTAATGTCCATTTGCGTTAATATGTCTGAAGACCTTGTGTCCCTTTTTAAAGTCAAATCATATGAAATGCATGATCCTGTCAGTAGAAAAATACTGCATGTTGGCCATATTTAAATATCCCAAGACAAAATCTACCTTAGACACTAATTAAACTGGTCCATAGCTGCATATTATAATCAACGGCCTCGTGGAATGTGCACTACGGGGCACCTTCCTTATTGCGGGCCAGATGTTGCAACTAATAAACGACTGACTGACTTATGGCACACTCATCCACGTGGTGGAAGTTTAAAAAATAAGAAGACATTTTAAATGGTTAAACCAAACCTTATCACATGAAAACAAACGCAACCTGTTATTTATGTTGTGTTTTTTTCCCTGCAGCCATCACAAAAAAATAGACAACCAAGAAAGCCACTGATGACAGACTGAAAACAGAAAAAAATCTTTTTTTTTTCTGCATTTTCTGACAACTGTTCATGCAAATGACTAAAAGAATGAAAGATATAACTCCAATGCGCTTGTTCTCTTTTGCTGTCTTCCATAATTTCAAAAACGTGTTCTGAAGACAGATTGAAAGTACCAGTAACCCACCTTGATAGCAGAATGTCGCCCACAGGTAAACTTCAATCAATACAGATCCAATGCGCATCCGATGCTCCATGGCAGCGGCAGAGCACAACTCCCCCCTCAAGCCTGGTGGAGATGTCAAACTTGGAAGGAGAGCAGCTTTGTCAGACCGCTGGTGCAGCTCTCCCTCGCTCTGTCTTTCCCTCTCCCTCACCTCTCTGTTATCGGATGCTGGAGCAGACGCAGGCACGCGCGCACAGAGGACGTCTGTCTTCACGTGTTTAGGTCAACTGTCATTTCAAAAGTCACTTTGGATTCAGCTCTGCGCTCCTCCCGTTGCGCTTGGGTTTGGTTTCTCTATGTGAAACATCTAAAACTTATCCCTGGCGGGAATTTGCGGGATGATGGCCACCTGTCCGCAGAGCGAAACACTGTCAACTTCGTCAAGGTTTGTCCCCTCCAGTCATTTCGGGCTCATCCGCACATTGGCGATGACTCAAAGTGGCTGACAACGCATTTCCAACAGAGGGCGACACGCTCCGCCCACTCAACTTAAATAAAACCTTCATTCTTATAGCTGACTTAATATTTAGTACGCTTTATCTTCAACTCTAATGGAAAGATTCAGTCAGACAAAATCTGTCCTAAAAGAAACAAGTAGCGTTTTTCTTGTTTCACCTCTTCTTCTGTGGCACTTGCAAAGGAGAGAAAACATGGTGGAGCTATACTTTTATACGTGGGTGGCAGAGAGGCAAAACTTTATTAGTGCGTCCAAGGGAGGAAATGTTGGAAGACTTGAGAAGACTAAGAGCAGTGGTTCTCAAACTTTTTTCCTTCCATGCCACCCATATATATATATATATATATATATATATATATATATATATATATATATATATATATAGTGCTATGATATAGCTAAATTAGCACTGCTATGTGGTTTCAGCCTAACATTAGGTTAGAAGGCTTACATAACATTAATAGTTGTACTTGGACAGGGATGTCTAAACAAGGATGAGTAAATAAGAAACTACTTTAAGGTTTACTTCTTAAACTTCCTCCAGTGAACTGTCATCACTTGAGGTGGTCAATCAGATTTCAGCTGTTTCCCAAATTAAAGCTTTATGCAACATCCTTACTTCTAGAGACTTTCGAATGTTGGGTCCATATGTCCCATTATTTTCTGGAAAGTGGACATGTTTGACCCAAAAAGATGTAAATTTTAAGGTTAGATTCTTGATCAAATTGTCTTTTACCATTATAAAATAATGGTAAATTGCAGCTAGATTTATAAAACCGAGTATAGCACAATTCAACTTAGAAGTGTTCATCTTGGGAAAACTACAAAAAAATTTTTTTAATTCTGATCCTTTTTAAGCTGTTTACACAGACAAATCAACCTATATTAGCACCAAGAAGACCATCTTTTTATGCACCATTATTCACATTTTCTGGTTCTTGTACACCAAATGAACAGAGGCAGCAAAATGCTGTCTCACAGTGTGACCAGAGGTGTAACAAATGAAGCACATCTTGTACAAGCTGCATTTAAGGGGTTTTGTAAGAGAGGTTTCAGCCAAAAATTTGTTCATTTTTGTTGGAGAAAACCTGGAAGTTTTCCCACTTAGAAGAGACTACCACTAACATGCATCCCTGGCCAGATTCACTCTCACACCGCAGCACAAATCACATCTTTTACATAGAAAATTGCTTTTTTCAGCAACTAAAGCACCAAATATTGTAACCATTGGATATTCTGATATAAATTAAAGCAGTTAATAGCTGTCATTTAATGTTTTAGTAGCATTGCAATTGGTTTAATATGAGTTCATGCCTCCACTCTGCAGTACGTATTAACTTAGAGTTTCTTTCAACTCATCGTTTTTCATATTTTTTTTTTTTTTCATATTTCTTTCTTTCATTGCAGGAAAGAAGAGAGGAAGCAGAAAACCAAAGAACAGGACAGAAGGAGTGGGAAGAAAATGTAAATGTAGATAAACTTCAGGTAGGTTTTCATGTTTTTGGTGGATGGATCCAGATCTTCACATTTAGACAGTTGGACTGTAAAAATGCCTGTGCAGAGATTCTTAAATACCAGCTCTGCTTCTGTTTGGCCACCATGAACAGGCAGAGAAAAGCAACCACTAAGCACAACAAGGATGCTTTCTTTTCAGCGATTTTGCGTGATCTCAGTATTAAAAAGGGTTTGCGATTCAGTGCAGGTCAACCAAAAATTGAAGCTTCAGCAGTGTGGCAGACAAATGAAGCAGACATGAAGTTGTGGTTTTCTTGGTGCCTTTTTAGCATCAATTTTTAATGAGCGATTACAGGTAGCCAGAATGCAACAAGAAATACATCAGCATAGGAAGGAAGGAAGATTAATGCAAACTATTGAACATGGATAGAAGTGGATTAGGTTTAAAAATTTTCTGGCTTCTTAGGACACCTTGAAGGATGTACTTTTAAACAGAGTGGGTTGTTTGGGATTTCTCACCATTATTGCAAACACTAAGACTGTTTCAAAATAGGATGTGTTTTGCTTTGGCAAGAAAGATGATACAAAATTGACTTAGCCAGTGTTGCATTTGACATGCAGTTGTGTAAGAATTACTTTAATATATCCATAGAAATGGGAATTTAGCCTTTAACTGTATTTGTCAAAGCCCTACAGCTCAACATCCCCCAAAATATTCTGCTAGTAATTCAGCTCTGATCCATATGAATTTAGTTACAGAAGTGTTCCTACACACAGTTGTGAGCATTTCTGTGCTTCAGCAGATCAGTCAATGAAATAAGTTAGATGAACACAATGCCTCCCTGAACTTATCTCTAATCAGCATGGCAGCCATGCGGGGAGGTTAATTATGGTGCATGGCTAATTGTAATAACATATTGTATCACATAATTACCGCTAATGAGACGTCTGCCTGTGCTTCAGTGTGATGCTGTCAGCAGGAGGAGCAACATCTTCAGGGCACATGGGCTTCTCACCTTCCACTACTGCGAGAGACGATGGGGTGTTATTGTGACATTTGTGTGTGTGTGTGTGTTTGGGGATGGGGGCTTGTAGCCTCATTAGGATGTAAGGAGACATCTCATGTGGTTGTTCAGTGTGATGCACTCATAATCGCCCTGTTCATCTCAGCTCATTCATTTATGCTGCTCCTGCCTACTTTGCATCATATTCCTCATTCTTTCCTGGAGTCACATTTTCCTCTCTTCTTTTACCCCATGTGTCCCTGTTAATCCCACCTTCTCTACCTTTCTGCTTCCCTACATATCTCCTGTTCTCCTGCAGCTCTGCCTGTGAGCATCTGTGATATCCTCAGACAAAGGAGTGATTGTAGCACTCCTTTAGCCCTCAACAGCTATCACTCTCCTCTTGCTTGTGTTCAAACCTTCCATTTTAACATGTCTCCTCCTCTTTTCTTCTTCCCTCTGGTTTCGATCTGGACAGCGTTACGTATATGTGTAGACCCGCCATCATCTCACACTAAGTAAAGATCCTTTTGGCTTTGCCTACAGAAACAGAGGTTGATATTCTTAGTGTATTTGTAAGAGAACATATATTAAATCATAAAAGGCGCCTGCCTTCCTTTATCACACATTAATTTCTAACACAGTAGCCTTGAGCGCATCCCAGACACATTAAAAACATATAAGTCTCTCATCAAAAGTATTAAACATACGGCTGGACTTGTGATCATGCCACAGCACAGGATTATCTTGTTTCTAAAGATGGCTCAGATGGAACCTGCATGTGTTTTCAGCCCAAAATTAAAAAGATAGATAAAAATAAATAAATAAACACCACTATACTGCAGGTAAACACAGCAGGCAGCAACACTGTGGCCAACAATGCAAAGACTGACAAACCAAACTGAGCTACGTAGATTTACTAGTGTCCACATTTATAGATTTTTGGATGCACAAATTGTTTAATAAATAAGAAGTCCTTATAGCTCTATCTTTGCTGGCATTATTTAAAGGGAAATTGCAACACAGTTGATGTCAGTTTAAGCTAATTTCAAAATGTATAAATTCCACGTGTCTAAGACACAAATTTTTAGAATTTAGAAACTTTAGGAAATAATTTTTTTCCTGCTCATCATTTTTAATGAATTGAATGTGAGCACAGGAAATGCAGGTTTATTATTTCTTCTAATAAGTCTTTCTAATAACTTTTAGCAATAGAGCCAGGACCCTGTTATGTCCTCATGATGTTGCCCAAAACCTGGAATTGCACCATTGACCCTTTAATGTTAATACTTATCATACGATGCAGCACATTTTTCAGTGACTGTACTGTATTCTTTCAGAAAAATGTGTTGAAATAAACCTCACAAAACCATTTCTACCTCAGTTTATGTATGCAATGCTAAAAGTCATCATTAAAATAAATATATTTGTTTTACTATCATTTATTTATTTATTTAGTTAGTTAGTTAATTTTTACATTGATTACTGTTATTCTTGCCCCAAGAAAATTAAGAACTCCCAGGAAACCTAATGCCATTCCATCTCTTATTTAATAAGAATGCATGAGAGACGGGCTTTCCATCCAGATGAGCTTCGGTTCACACTTGTGATAACAGATGTGAGGTACAATATTGAGTCTTTCTATATGCCCAGAAATTCTGCCAAGAGCTGATATGATCACCTTTTCAATCTTTTCTCTTTCATTGCTTCTGGAATAGTTTCTGTTCCACAGAGACGAATCTATGCATGTTGCTTGTCAATACTGAGCAAAGATGAATCCAAACATTGTATGAATGTTGCTCAGGAGGAAACTTTCTTCTGTAATTTAAGTTGGTTTCTCTCTGAAACAGTGTCAGTGAAATCTCTGACACATGAAAAACAGCTCGGGCTGTGTTCTGGTTATCTGATTTTGCAGTGAATGTTCTCTCAGATGGAAAAAACTGAGTCAAAATACCTTTAGAACTAAAAACATTACGTCCGCTCGCCAAAGAATTTCTGTGGGTTATATTCCTAAAGCTCATAAAATGCCCAGAAAAAACTGGGTTGTTTTCTAAAATGCAAAAAACAAAGCAAAAAAAAAAAAAAAAAAAAAAAAAAAAAAACTTTCATCTGCATTTTTATTAATTTGTTTAATTAATGAACAAACACAGACACAAAATAAATTATGCCAACAATGCCCTCAAAAGAATTAGGAAGGGAGGCAAGGGCAGAAAAGTTAAAAAGATATAGAAGTAACTTAATTTTTTAACGATCTGCAATCAGCAGTATAATTGTTGACAGGTGAGGGTGTCAGGATTGGGTATAAAACAAGCATTCATCAACGGTGGCCTGATACATGATTTGTGATTCTCATTTGTCCCAGAAAAATAGAGAAATGTAAAGTCTTGATGATTGTGACTGAAAATTGTAGTCTTACATCACACAGTGAGAGGTTCAAAAACAGATATTGTCAGTTTGTGACCAAAGTTAATCAGAGATAAATTTCTGAAAGCGTCAAGGCTTTACTGTGATCATCATACAGTGTGACTGCTGCTAGGATCTACATCCCCTTATCAACAACGAGGGGCATCACATGGAAGACGTGTTGATCCAGTCAATGCTGGAGCTGTTGAGTGGAAACTAAAACAAACCTGAAGAGTGTAAAGAAAAGCCAGATAAGCTGGAAGTAAACTGTGGAACTAAGGAACAAGTCTTGTTAAGCTGTGGTATCAGAAACCTTCATTGTATGAAGTGTCTTAGGGTTCATATTATCACCACACAAAATATGACACAGCATAGAAGGATGCAACGCCATTTGAGTCTGTACTGCATAAAAAACCATCATGCAGTCATGATGAATGTAGCCAGAAATGTAACATGAACTCCACACCGACATGCTGCTGACTTTTCTGTATACAAGCTTATCTCAGATGGGCAGAAAGTAGAGATGTATTCTGTGGTCAGATGGGTCAGCATTTTAGCCTTTTTTGGGTAAAACTGACATTTGGCTTTATGTGCCAGTGATAAGAAAGAGCATCCAGGCTGTTATCAAACACAGATGATAAATCCGGACTCTATGTTTGGACGACTTGTACTTGTGTAAAGGAACCATTAGGCGTATTTCCAAATACCCCTAGAATTGTGCAAAATCTAAATATCATAGTAAATAAAAAAAAATGTTAACAGAAATCATGCATTTTAAAAAAAAACTCAAAAATATCACTAAAACGTTTTTACACTGTCATAAAGTGTTTTTTTTTTTTTTTTACAAATTATTAAAGAAAAAACTATAACTGCCATCCTTGATAGCAAACAACATCGAAATGCAGAGTTTTACAAAGAATTAGAAATCTTCTTCCTCCTCAAAGAGGACTCTTGTAGGATGAGAATTTATGAGATATTGGAATATATGAGACATACGCTGCCTTCAAGGTGACATTTTTTTCCCAAGAAGTGCCAGATGTCCTTCTGCATGACTTCCATTGGTGTGGTTTCACCCATACAGAGTGTGCTTGACAGATTAAATTAGCGAGATTTGTTTTCATGATCCTCTTAAAGTTAATCTCTTCATTGAGGGCACTGAAAATTATCAAACTTGTATTTGTGTTTGTAAAATAAACAAACTGAGAAGATGCAGATTTCAGTGTTGAATTTTAGAAAAAAATAACGGTTTCTCCGAAAATGGGATTTGTTAATCATGAGTTTGTTTAATCCAGTTTAAATCAAACCTTGCCCTTCAAGTAAACTTGTGACACTGGATTTTATCTCATTTTATTTTTCTTCCATTTTTCTTTTTTACTATGGAGCCATGTGTGTCCTTAATAAAGTGAACTAACTAAGCCAATTGTACATTTTCTTTTGCAGGCTATATCAGTGGTTCTGTAGATTATGGGGAAAATTTGTTTAAGGCATATGCAGCTGCTTTAATGTTCTCTGTGTGTGTGCAAATGCAGAAACATCTTGTTTGCACCATATGAGATGAGTCACGTCAACTTAATTACTATGCACAAGCAACAGTTACACTAATGTGGCACCCAAAGCAGTCCAACAATTTTATGTCACTAAGCTGAACTAAAACTGATATAACAGCAGTGGATGACGCAACAAGTCCCCCTTTCCTAGAAATTCAGTTAGAATAGAAACTAAATCAGGATTTTCTAGCTTACATGACTTTTATGCCAAAGCACAACAGCTACTAGAATACTAATCAATTCTATTTCTGTCTTAAAGTCTTTATAATTTGGTTTAGATTAAGGGGAGGTTTTGACTGTGGCCGATGCTTCCTGTCCTACAGTTTAGAATTTATTTTCATAATACATTTTCCAGCAGCTCCGGGAAAGTAAATGCATGTAATATAAATTTGTGGGATATTTAACTTCTCATATAAAGATTTTGAGTGCCTCGTATAAAGTCATAGATTTTTTTTTTCCATTCAAAGAATTAAAAGGTTGTTTATTTTCTACTGAGACTTCTGTCACAGTCTGTCTGTGTCACACATGCATAATTGTGCACTCACAAACACACACCTGTCTGCCTGACTCAGATCTGCAGCTGTGAATAATAGAAGAGGAGGCTGAGGTCAGACTGTGCAAGTGCATGGAACTAGCGGAGAGACTTCGTTTAAGCATGCCAGGCATTTTTAATCAGACAGAAAAAGTCATGCCATCTAAAAAACTAGGTCAAAGCACAGGACACAGTGATATTGTCAGGGAGAGACAAGTGAACAATTTGTTGTAGATGACAAAATCCTCATTATTGCACAAAAAGATAAAATAAGTAATAATAACAGGGAGTCAAGAGCTGCAATAGGTACACTCTCCTTTTTTTTACCTTTGTTTATTAGCTCATTTACCCCATTTGATTTATTTTCATCAAGCAAGTTTGAGACGCTAGGTGTTTTATTAACTAGAGAGAATGTATTTGTTGCCATCTACTGGTGATACAATGTCATTACAGCCAAAGACAGTGCGAGTGGTCCACTCTACACAGCCTGATCATTTCCTAATCATTTTCTCTCATTCTGTGCCTTTAAACAGTTAAGAAAAAAGCCTGATATAGGAGGGTGTTGTGATAATAAATAAATAAATACATAAATAAATTAATTAAAAAACAACCTTACTGAAGTGAGTGGGTTGCCAGAAACTTTCATCACATTAAATACAGTGGGAAGGGATTTTCATTTAAAACATAAATTATTTAATTAATACAATTATCCTTTGAATGAAAGATCCACAAATATTTTGTGAAGCCTACTCAGGTGTTTCAAACTTATTTAAACAAAAACCTGCAGGAGGAAACCGAACATGAGATTAAAAAAAAGGCAAGGAAAGTCATCTCCTTTGTTATCATAAAACCTGGACCAGTCTTTGCTGTGCTTCCCGAGGAGATGCCAGTGATGAGGTTGTTCTCTTGTGTTTGGTTCTGTGATAAAAACAGCAGACCCTTTCACAACCGGTCTTCACTGTGTTCTCTGAGCTGTTTTATAGGAGTTCTTGCAGATGTATGTATTAAAGACATGGGACACCTTATAGTCCCTCCACTTTTCTTCATATGTGCTTACGTGGTGCCAACAGTATGACCAAAACACTGAAGCAGGAAAACTTAGAGGCTTTTTAAAGGCTTGTCTGGTTAGCTGCTTGCTTTTTTCTTGGTTGTCATCATCAAATTAGTCTCCACAGAAAAGAAAAAATTATTTCAGATTTATTTTTATTGTGATATCATTACATAACATACAACAGAGTACGATTTGACAACAAAGTGCATGTGACAGATAAAACTCATTTTCATGAAGTGATGATGTGCATACTTTTGCAACTACAGCTGCAATGTTACAGTCAAACAAACATGAATGTTAGATTACTTTGTGCTATTTTAATCTGATTATTATTGTCACACTTTTAAATACCTGTACATGCAGATTAATGTGAAGACTGGTCAAATTTAGAAAATAAAGTTATTTTCTTGTGGTTATTATAAGGTGCAGTCCATGATGCTGGGATGTTAAAGTTTGTAGCCCAAGCTTGGTCCTACAAAGAAATACACAGTATGAGAAATTTATTGAACTTTATCAATAAATCACAGTCAAATACTGACAGGGAAAGAAAAATGAGCCGTTGGTGAGGTTTCATGACTTGTGTTTGTTTTCATTAAGGTGTGCTGAGGTACATCTGCAGAGCTGGAGTGAAGATTAGAATAGTTCCCAGTATTGACACTGTGAGGAAGGCCCACAGGAAAATTCTGTCCAACACCTGAGCCACAAATTTCCAGTCTTGTACTACCTGATGAGACAGTCAAACACAGCAGAATAAAGTTCACACGTGTGATTCTCAACTTCACACATTTATTCACAACAAAACATCCTTCAGTCTGGATACATTTTAAAAAGAGTTTGTAGAGCAAATGAGACACAAAAGAAAATGGATTCTAGCTGTAAGAGTATAAAATGTGACAGAACATGCATGAGAACACACAGGGGTGGTTCTAGACCAACATTGGGGGGGTGAGGGTTTAGGCTGGGGGCACATAAAGTAGTTTTTGGTGGATTCTGTTCACCGCTGTGACAAGGAGGTCTACATGCCCAAAATCAGCTTCTCTTAGATAAAGCCACTTATGGATTTTTAATATAGCATAAATAATAATTTAGTAGTTTATGAGTTAATATGTTAAACAAAATAATTTCACAGAGTAATCTCCTTGCATTAACATGTTAATTCAGACAGCCCTAATTTGTTTAGGCTTGTAAGAACACTGCTACATACTTATGAACTCCAGTTAAATCCACTGGTGGTGCATCCTTTTATAGGGTCTGACTGGAAAGTTGAGCTGCAATTTGGTTCCACATCATGTGTCAAATGAATTTATTGCAAAATAAATTAATGCCCCCAGCTCTCAGCAGGGGGCCACATGGGGGTCCAAGCCTGCTATCAGGGTGGCACTGTCCCACCCTGGAACCCCCTAGAACCGCCCCTGAGAACACATTCATCATACACCCACCCACATACCTCTCGTATGAAGTGTTCCTTCTTGATGTGGCGGCTGATGTAGCGAACTGAATTTGTGGCTTTCTCCAGCATCGCCAGCCACGCTTGGTTCTCATCCTCCTTCCCCCCCAGCGCTCCTCGCTGCTGACTGCCACTGTGGCCAGGAACCCCTCGCTTGCCTGCACCTCGCCGGGGCTTCAGCTCCGGGCTTCGCATCTCGATATCTGGGAAGTGGTATCTGAGGGTATTTGTGTAGTTATTTATTTACACTGAGAGGCTGCATAGCTTACAGTATGATGGTGTATTTTACATAAATTAACCTATATTAAGTGAATTTGTTTAATGTGAACTCTTGGCCAAAGAGAAAAGAAAGATACTACGAGTTACCTATCAGTGTGCCCCCTCATACACAGCAGTCGAGGCAGTCTCTGAAGAAAGAGGCTCTTCACCCATGGGGCCATGGGGTGATAGGTGGCAGAGGAGCGGTGGTGGACATTAATAACAAAGACAGTGACGATGATGGAGAAGGTGACGAAGATCATGATGAAGAGCAGGTACTCTCCAATTAGTGGGATCACCTGTAGATGTAAAAGTGAAAGTTGTGCCAAATGTGTAAAACATGAGTCCAACATCATAAATTTGTCCTACTCATGCATTGACTAAACCACAGTTAGGATGCAAATACTGAGTTCTTCTGATGCATCTAAATACTTTGCAAACCTCCACTTAGGTTCGAGGTGGGTGGAGGTTTGCTAAGAGACATATCCCATCATTGACAGGAGGAGGAGGGCTTTCTGAATCAGCTGTGTGTTTGAGACACGATGTACTAATGGTAAGGACAATGGATTAAAATGACCTTAGTCTTGTCCAGAGCTTTAAAATTCAACTGTCTGCATAAAAGATGAATTCTGTCTCCATTTCTGCTTCACAACAACCACATTATTTCTGCATCACCTGAAACCACGCTGACGGTGCGTTAATTATACATTAACTTTAACATACCTAATTTTATATCATTTACAGCCAAATGTTGGGTTTTTGTTTCATTTCTACCATTTATATCAAAATCCACATGTTACACACAAGTACTGTGAGTAATACTTTCTTTAAACAGTCTTCTATATAACAGCACTTAAAAGCTTTAAAAAACAAACAAGGAAAAAAGGCTTCTGGACAGTTTTGTGTTTTTAAGGTTTGTTTCTCTGTAACTTTATATTTGACTCAGAATAATCATAAGTCTTCTGAACTGTGTTGACAAAAACTGATAAAGTTTAAGCTGCTATTAACTGGGAAGACTTTTTGTTCTGATCTTTGTTTAGTGGGGCTTTCTTTATTTAACAGATAGGATAAGTGAGCACACAAAATGTGGGGTGGATCTAACAAATTACAGCCAAGTACGAACTTGGGAATGAGAGCGGGGTTGTGTTTTAAAGCCACGTAGGATACCAACCTTTGAGGATGAAGGGATGATTTCTTCTATGACCAACAGGAACACAGTAAGTGACACCAGCACTGATGTGGAAAGAGACAGTTTCTCTCCCTCATCTGATGGCAAATAAAACACCAGCACAGTAAGAAAGGACAGCCCAAGGCATGGGATGATAAGGAACAGAGTGTAGAACAAGGGCAGCCTCTTAAGGATGAAAGAGTAGGTGATAAATGGGTACCAGTATACCCCATCCCTCCTACTTCCTTTTACTCCTGTGGCATTGAGGATTTCCCACTCTCCATTGTCAAAGAAGTCTTTACGATCCACATAGTGATCCACCAGGACAAGGTCCACCATGTTTCCATCATAAGTCCACGAGCCAAACTTCATAGAGCAGTTCTGTCGGTCAAAGGGGAAAAAAGTGACGTCCATGGTGCAGGAGGACTTATAGCTCGCTGGTGGAGTCCATGTTATAGTCCCATCCCAGCGCACGATGGCTTTGGTCATCAGGGAACCTTCAAAGCGACCATCAGCACTGGGAAATAAAACAGGAAGAGAATCAGATGGTAGAGACGGAAGAATGGAAAATAACTTTTAATTTAACAGACTGGCCAAACACTAACAGTGTGCCACGGATTTGTACTGAGTAACTCACTTTTCATATAGAACTATGTCAGGCAGCCATATAGTCTCTGACGGCACTCTGATTGAGGTAATACCTCCGTAGTCATCTGGGTTCCACTTCAGCTTCACATCAATCCACTCCTGAAATAATACCAAAACTTAACTCAACAGGCAGACATGATTTTTTTTCTCAGGACAGCCTCAGTTGGCAGATTATGAGACTAAAATGATGTAAAATGAATTTCTCAATAGCTATAGGACCATATAGGCCAACCAAAAAAAAAAAAAAAAAAAAGAAAACAGAATTTATTACTAACAGTACTTAAATAACACAGATCTTGTGTAACGGTGACCAGGTCTTTTCTTATCTGCATATCATTCTCTCAAGTCTTGGCTTTCAGGAGATAAAAAAGTGGCATTGACACAAATACACAACAAACTATTTACATATTTACACTTTTTCCTCATATCCAGTTATTTATGCCACTTTTTACCTGCTATCCTCACAAAACCAGCTGCAACTCATCTGCTTTTTGCACCACTGTGTGTCAAAAACATGCTATTGTCTTCATTCCAGCCATAGAGGTCCATTATTTTTGTTTTTATCAGACAGACATAAAATTCTTGTCACTTGTTGATTTCTCGCTGCTCCTATGTGGACATTACCTTCAATTTGAGCTTTCTGATTGGTGGGAAGTTTGACAGGAAGTGGCTTCATCATAGTTTCTGGGTCAAAATAGAGTTCTCTTAGCAACATAATAGAGGTAATGTTTTTTTTAATTATGAAAATGTGATAAATAATAATTTAATCATGGATGACTAATTGTGGATTTACTATAGTGTTTCTAAGTGGAATTGTAAGGCAGCTACATACAGCTCATAGTAGTTTTTTTTTTCTGAAATGAAAACAATAAGCAGGGCACACATTTAATGTTCAATCCCTTAATAAGTATCTTTATTGACTTTCCATTTTTCATATCACACGTTGGACATGTGTCCACTGAAAATAATTATATGGGACTGATGCACTTTGTTAAATAGTCATACAGTAGATTTCAGTACATCATTCATTCATTCATTTTTTTATTCCCCTTAGTCCGATTCAGGGTCGTGGAGAAGCTGAAGCCTATCCCAACAATTAGGAGGTGAGAGGCAAGTACATCCTGGACAGGTCACCAGTCCATCAAAGGGCCAACAAACAGATACAAAGAACCCCCAATGCTCACATTAAATTCTAGGGAGTTTAAAACGACCAATTAACCTGACATGCATGTCTTTGGGCATGTAAGTACATCAGAATGAGTGATATCCTTTAAAAGAGCCACAGCAGCACATGACCAGCCAATGAATCATTTCTTATCAACCTGTATTACTTTCACGTGAAGTGAAGGAAAATTAACTATCAAATTGAAGATTCGGTATTTGTAAATGTAGATATAAAATTTATTTTTACCTGCCAGAGCCAGACATTCGTAGTCATTAACTGGTTCTTTTCATCCTGTAAGAAAAAAATAAATAAATTAGTTTATAACAAGAAGATAATGAGGAGCAAACCAGAAGCTGCAGACCAAAATTTAAGCATAAAAAAAAATTTAAGCCTGAAATTTAAAGTATGATCTGCTACTTATAAAGTACAGGAAGAAGAAGAAAAAAAAGCTTTTAGAATTAAACTTTCAACATACATTTACATTTTTCAACAATGATACAAAAAAAAGAAAAAAAAGAAACACAACTCTTGCTCCCTATCCCATGATTTTGCTAAATGAATGAAATATAAACAACATTAAAAGTCCCAGTGAAAGAGGCTGATGGAAGATTAAGTGGAGAAAAACGCAGATGGAGATCTTTTCATTGTTTCTGAAGATGTGCTTGAAGAAAGCACATTTAAAGAATGAGGAAACTTCAGAATAGATTGTTCTTTTCTCAATAGGTGCTTGTGAAAACCAGAGTGCATTTTACCTAAAAAAAAAAAAAAATCTGAGTTAAAAATACAACGAATGCACCACAAGATGGCACTCTCCTATAAAACCCTTACAATAGTCCTTCATTTGGCTTCTGATAACCATCTTCTAGCTTCTTTTGCATCCTAATTTCCTAAAAATGTTTTTCTATTAAATATACAATCTATTAATACAATCTATCATCTAATTTAGTCTTTGAACTCAAACAATAAATTAAAATAATCCCCAGTCCTTATTGCAGTCTTTATTTTCTTCTCTCTTTCCTATAAAAAGTGAAGTTCTTGTCCTCCCTTTTACCCTCCTCCTTTAACTTTTCACTGCTCAGAGGGATATAACCGTATAATATTGGCAGTTTAACATTATATAAGTTGGGCTGAGTTCCTGCAGATTTCAATAAAAACAGCTATGAATGAAGCATCAGGTTCAACAAGTCTAACTACACTGCTTACAAATAGGTAAAAGACAAAGATCTTAAACGTGATGAATGACAGGGACGGGACTGGAGGTTGAGGCTGGCACTGCTGTTGAGGTAATGATCTTTTAAATTAAGTTTGGGGTTTCATGGACCCAGACTGGATGGATGTAATAGATCTAACAAACATCACACACATAAAAACAACTCATATACTGATGTTGCTGAACACTAAACTTTCTCTCATAATTGTTCCCAGTTTCATATAAGTTTTCTCTATTTTAGATCCATTCTGAAAGCAGAGGAAAGGAAAGGAAAAATGAAGTTTCCTAAAGAAGTCGCCGTGCATGGCTGTGCTCTGACCCTTGTCAACATCCACATACAAAGTTTAAGGAAGTGTGAATAACTGAAGAAATAAGGGATGAAAAGATATAACTGTCTCATAACAGCTGCTGTATTTTATATTCTGTTTCTTAGACGTATCTTTACTTTTTACCAAGAAATTCCATTTTACCCCAAGACATTCATGTGTTTTATATCCACAATGGACCAGCTTTGTTTGGATGTTTGCATTCCTATGATGCTGAATTTTGTGTGAGGACAAAGGAAAAAGTACTCCTCTGATGACTCGTCCACAAAGATCACATTTGTGCTGGTGCTGTACCGAAGACAGCACAGCCTCTTCCAGTCTGCAGAATCTTTCTGATGGTCTTTTCTTGTCAAACAGGCTTTGACTTGCCCTTCTAGGAAGCCAACACCAGTAAGCTCATAAAGTTTTCTTGGTCCTCCTGACCTGGGCCACTTCTTTTAATTGCTATTTCCTAATTACTTTAAAATGATTTGTTTTCTTCTTATAGACTTCATCTGTGGGATTTAGTTATTCAAAGCGTGTTTAACTTTCCTTTCTATCAGAGTATCTCCTAATTTTACATAATATGTAGAAAAAAAGCACACATATATACCATTTACTGTATGGGAACAAATACACCTCAGAGACCCTCAAAAATGAACACAAAGTTACCTTGAAGTCTGGTTATGAGCCTTGGTGAGTACAGAAGTCTAGATTGCCCCTTAGGGGACAGAAATGTACTCACCCTGTATTCCTTTTTCTGACAGTATACCTGCTCTTAGTTTAAAGAATCTGAAGCTAAAACATTCGTTAGAAGGGAGAAAGCGTCATAAACGTTAAACCTCAAACAATTTACAGTCGTAAATATATATGTTTGTTTACTTTGTCGTTCTCAGCTGGTGAACGTCTGTGCTGCAGCACGGTCTGCAGCCCAGTCCAGGCTGCGAGACATGTGAGTGATGTAACCTTCTGAGGGAGATGTGCAGTGTAAAAAGCCGCATTACAACATTTGCTATAAAATCTTTCAGGTTTCATCAACTTTACAAAGCAAAACAACGTGCTCCTCTGGTGGCCCCATTCTTAATAGCTTTTAGCTCACCTGTCAGGAAGCCATCTAATTCTCCACACTGAGACTGACTACTAAAACAATGACTATTTATGAGTACTTCATGAAAACTTTTTAACGTTTACAACTCTTCACCGTCACAGCAGAGATTGTGAACAATTAAAACATGCTAATAATGTTTTTAATAGATTGGAAGAGGGTAGATGCAGTCTTCTGCTTGTCAAAGAATTCCTTTTACCTCATGTTTTCTGTGCATTTGTGACTGTTTATAAAATTTCCTCACCACATCAACCAGCTGTGAGATCTTTAGTCCAAAGCGTACAGTTATAGTGTCGTTGGCATGCTGGACAGGCCGCACCCACTTCTGGTAACCATTGAAGAGGTTTCTCAATAAGGAGTCTTCCAACTCAGCCAGAGATATAAAGTCCTCCTGGGCTGGAAAGAACAGGAGGAAAACCGAAGTGAGGAGAACAGAAAGGAAAGCTGGACAGATTTCATATTTGTGTAAATTTTACAAAGACGGAATAAACAAAGAATGGGCTACAAACTCATGGCTCTCCATACTGCTACTATACCATGCTGGTAACTCTGAAGTTAATATACTTGTAACATGTTCCTATTTTATATTAACACCTTCAGCTTTAATATAAAATATCACAAAGTATGACTTAGATCAAACGAGATGTCATTATTCTTGCAATATTTGGCCATAAACAAAATATTTTGACCAGCGTTAAATTCAAGTAAAAGGATCACCACATTGCTACGCTTCATTTTGAGCGGAACATGAAAGTTTGGCCCAAATGTCTTGGTTGCATGTCTGTTAGCTCAACATTCAGAAATGTGAAAGACAATACCTTTCACATGCCTCACTGTACTGGTAAAAAAAAAAACTTCTGAGTATGAGGAACTCAGTGGTCAAAATTAGTTTATTTAAAATGATGCAGTTACATAAAGTCAAACTGTTATTTCTATAACTGTAAGTGTGAGCACCTCTCCACAGTATTTTATTGTATTGCTGACTTATAAGGCACATAGTGGGCTAGCTCCCTAGTATATCTAACCTCTTACATGCTTCCATTTTCCTTCTATATTTCTCAGATAAACAGATCAGTTGTTTTTTTGTTATGAAATTAAGGTTGGTGAGCAAAGGAGACCAGGTCTTTGCTGAACCAACTGCCCCTGCATGTTCAACAAGTCTCATTACTTCCAGTTTTAATTCTCATCTTATAACACATCTTAATTCCTAGGTTTTAAATCCTTGTGAGTGTTCATTTGTTTGATTTTCTTATCTATTTCCGAATGAATGGACTCTTTGATAATCCTGCAGAATTTTGCACAGGCTCTAGCTCACCAGCAGATCAAAGTCTTAAAGATTCTTTTATATCTATCTGTTAGATTATATTTAACACTGCAGCACGATTCGCTGCTTTTGGATTCTCACATGTGATTGGTTATCCATTTAATTTGCAAGGTTTTTTTTCTATTTTACATATTTTATTCAGTTAATTGCTCAATTAATTAAACAAATAACCTAAGTGCAGCATTAATCATACTATATCATCCTACATGGATCTGAACACAGAAAACTTAGAGCACCACACACAGACTGACAGCTGGTCATGGCCCAACGAATCCATCTAAGTTCCCAAGGCTGGCAAAATGATCATGCTGACATGATCACCTCAGACAGATCCATTGCCAGGGGAGACTAAAAGAGCTCAGAGCACTACGTGCAGTCAGGCAGAAGACATAATCATCAGTTAAAGAGTGACACTTAGACTCAGTGGAAATCTGCACGATGAAGGAACAGGCTTTTACCATTCATTTGCAAACAGCTGAGGGATATCAGGTCCCTTATGTGGACAGTTATAAAGGATATGAAGCAAAATCATGACGTGTTCATCAGTTTGGTTGGAATTTGCACATCATTTAAGTGGAGACATATACCAGCTGGTAAAAAAATAGAAACTGTTTAAAATCTGTTTAGAAACATAAAGTAAATAAATTATTCTAACTACCAGAATTGTTCACCAAGAGCTCCATGTCCTTTAACACTGTCCTGGAGCAAGACACTGAACCTCTGTTAATCACTGTATATAAGCCAGATGCAAATGACAGCTGGATCAGCTGGATGCTTGAAGCAGTATGTGGTATTTAGAACATAAGCAGCACACATGTAACCCCCAAAGTAACTCAGTGGCTTTATCAGCCCAAAGCTTAGAGCATTTCTCTACATAAGAGGCTAAAATTTGGCACAGTCTTTGGTATAATGTTGCAACAGACCAATGGACAGAAGAGAGATGTTCAAGTCAACAGTCTTTCAAACAAGGGGGATGCATCAGAGGAGTGGAGAGAGCTGATAAGGAAGGAGAGAGACAGAATGACCCATAGCAATTCCCTCCAGCATCTGAGGGAGACAGAATGAGGGGGGATGGTAGAGGTTGGTGCAGAAGAATATATTAAGTGGGGTAAGGGGGATGATAACGGAGCGCAAAACTGATAGAAAGCGAAAAACAATGTCCCATTTCTACTTCCATCTAAACACAGAGATTGGTATGGATGTGCTGTACTATGGGCGGCCGTACCTCAAGTCCTGGAGGCCTTTGGGCAAGACACTGAACTTTATAATGGTCCTGATCTAAAGAAGTAGGTTTTTTTTATCCTTGTCTCTTATCTGAGGATTATGCAAGATAAGTGCAAGCTATTTCACTGATATTCAATAATAGGCTCCTCTATTAGAGAGAAACAATGAGGGAGGGTATTCATATTTGTACATTTGGATTGCCTTGCAAAAAAAAAAAAAAAAAAAAAAAGAAAGTTTATTAAAGCAAACAGATAAGAGACTCTTTCAGCTGACAAGTTGTTTAACTATAACTGATGCAGCAAGTGGCTTCTCGTTCCTGTGGAAAAGATGTTACTCTGTTTAAGAATCATCAAAATAGCAGTCTGTATCAAACAAATCAAAGTGTGTCCAAAATTTTGACAATTGTATAAAGAAACTACTTCCTTACATGCATATAGGCAGGTTATCATCTGGCACACTATCCTCTACCTTACATCATATTCCACATAAAAAACGGACGTTATTCATTTGAAAAATGTCTGTTTCAATGTCTAGGATAAAAAAAAACATCATGGAAAGGACTAACAAATAAAAATGGATGTTTCGTCTTTATTTTTAGTCACTAAAACAGAGAAAACTGCATAACTTCTGATGCCACTTGTAATTGATGCGTTTCAGCCAGATCGTAGTGATTCAAACACAGCTTCGTATACCACTCTGATGGTAAAGAGCACATACAGCTGGTAAAAAGAAAATATCATGTAGTGGTGACAACTGTGTTTAAAATGCTCCATAAATCTTCTGACATTAGACTAAATGTAAAGATGCTATAAGAGAGAGACAGAGAGAGAGAGAGAGAGAGAGAGAGAGAGAGAGAGAAGGTTTTTAAGTATTAAGACAACTGTAAGTGAACCTGATTGGAAAATGCTTCACTTTGCAAGGGAGCATAAAGATAGGACTCCACAGAACACGGCCACATGAGTTCAGATTTACCCTGTTTCAAAGTGACGGGAGCATCAAGGTAGAAAGAGAGATGGATAAAATGATGCAGCAGTCATGATTCACACCTAGTGTACAAACATGCAAAAGTAGTGTTAAAAATTGGGGTTTCCTTCATTTGGGTTGGTTCAAGTTTAGCAAAGTGACCAGGTTTTTTCATAAATAGATTTTATCTTTCTTATTGTATGTGTATGCGTGTGTCTTCTTTAGTATTGTTGTGTCTTGAACTTACAAGGGCCACTGCTTGAAAGGCCCACGCTGATCATCTCACATCGCATGTCAGATCCAAAACTCTGCATTCTCCTAATATTCCTGTTTCTAAGGCTTTCCATTTAATTAAATACTCTCAGTTTCTACCTGTCTTCATCCTCGTGTGAGTCCTCCATTTGAGTCCCTTTTCCTTGCTTCATCACATACAGTAAGCAAGAAAGGCCTTTGTCAGAAAAGCAACCATAACCTACTAACATCACTAATAGAGCTTCAAAAATCCCAGAGAGATGGAAGAAACTGACAGAAGGATGACCACCAACAGCACTCAGTCATTCAAGGCTTCATGACTAAGTGGCTGAGAAGGAAAATGCTCTAAAAAATAAAGAACAAAACATGTGTGGACCATTCTATCTCTTGCTTCCTGTTGAGTGTGTAGAGCATTAATAGTTTAATTATGAGCCATGTTCAGATTCAGATTACCTCCCATTGCATCAGATCCTCACTCACTTTGTAAAGATTTTAAACAGGGCTTGAAAAAGTCATCCAGACGAATCCATCCGACATCTCTACTCTCTGATTCAACATCCCCATCAACAAAAATGCAGGAGCCATGCTAGTTAAACATTACAGGAATAGTTCCCTACCAGAGCTCCTGCTCCCTCCTTCAGAGAGATGCTGATTGACCCTGAATGTGTGTGCATTTATAAATCCATTTGTAGTTGGGAAGATATGAAAGGGAAAGTATTGATTATAGTGTACTCTGTGATGGTTCTGGGGATGGGGTTCAATTTATGTAACAAAAAAAAAAGCCTATGATGCATTAGTGTGTCAGACTCTAAGTGTGTGCTTGTGTGTGTAACTATTTCTATTGAAGATATAAGTAGTAAATGTACAGCACTCTGCTGAGTGTATGTGTGAAAGGGTTTTGATGATGATTGATATGATACAGGAGTGGCCCAGCATGCAAACACGCACCCTGCCTACTTTCTCATTCTGAAACACCCCATGGGTGAAACAGTGGTATGATCACCTTGACACCACTACCATCTGTTTCATGTGGAACCACAGCAGGATGTACCACTGAGAGGGGTAGTAGTAGGAGGGGAAATACAGACGAACCCATTTTATACTCATTAGTGCATGTAAATGACAGTAAAACTTTGTGATTTTACCTTTTTACCTCATTAATTCCACTGATTACCAATGTGAGGCCTCTGTAGATCGTCGACAGCAAAGTGAATATGTGCTCTTGGTTGCCCACAAGGAAACAAGAAAGGAAAGCCTTGACTTTTCAAAATGGTTAATGGCACTTATCTCAATGAGTTCAAGGCTAAATATGATGGGTCAGATGCAGTCAAAAACATTAATCGTGATATAATCAGATGCAATATGCTGTCTTAACCTACATATAAATAGTGCATCATAACCAAATTATAATAATGTCATTAGTAAAAAATTGTCCAAAATAGACATTTTTAAGTAAATTATTTGAAGTGATAAGTGGATATTCTACATATGCATAAAAATAAACTTGGCATATCCTGGATAGCTTATAATGTAAATGGCTTATAGAAAGCTTAATATTCCTTTAAACAAACACAAATCTTCATATAAGAGGGAGCAGCTGACGGTTTTATATAGCTCAGCGCCACAGTGACACGATATGCTGCTCTTTACTTTTAATAACCAAACATATGAAACATGAACAGCTTTATTATGTGAGGGAATTCTTTTCCCCCGTTCGTTTCGATGCTCATGCATTTTCATTGTTCCATCTCTGTTCTACTCTGGTGTTATACTGTCCATCCTCAGTCACACATCCCCAGGGGGCGCTGTGCACTCATTCTTTAATAAATCATAAACGCGCTCCTCTGATCTGACCCCGTCGTTTGTCCTGCTTCCTCGTATGATTAAAAGTGCAGTCACATCTTGAATTACGCAACACGAACGCTTCTTTTTACAGTCGTCTTCCTTATCATAAAGCGCTGCGTGCCACAAGCTGACCAATTAGTTTGTTTGAATAACGATGAGAGGCTATTAGTGATGAGATATGTGCAGATCGCGTGGACCATTATTTGTGTGCTTACCCTGATTCAGTTTACCCGCTATTTTGTTTTGCCCTGACAGTTGTTGACACCTCCAACAGTTTACGCACATAATGTGTCCATGCTCCCCGCCCCCCGATGCTCACCTTGCACAGCAGCCTTCCCAAGAGCCAAGCAAAACCACAACACCGCCACCGCAAACTTCATGCTTCCTCCTTGTCCCCAGTAAGACCGAGTGGTCCTTTCCGCAGCGAGGATCAAATGATTTCACTGTTTACACTCTCCTGCAGGATGATGCGCTTCTTCAACAGCCATGTGGGATATCCGGAGTATCACCGCTGTGATGTCCAGTTAGAGCGATGAAGGACAGCGGCTTTGCATCAACACGTACAACCTTCACACTGTAGAGTCCAGCGGCTTGTGTTCATGCCTTCGTCCGGTTTTGTCGCCTGTTTCTTTTTTTTCTCTCTCTCCTGCAGCTTCTCTGCGTGCGTGTCCCGGTGTGGATAGTGCCGGAGCTGAGCCGCCGGGCTGAGGGCGGGACAGAGGAGGGCTGGCCCCTCATGGAGGGAGGACAGATCTGGTTTATATGCTATACATAATACAGTAAATGAATAAATAGACTTGAGAGGTTACATTATTTTTTGAACATTTAAGAGGAGTTCATGATTCAAGTGTTTGATAATGATTAATGATGCTTAACTTGGCTTAAAATTTCTAATGCAATTAGATGCTGGTCAAATCAAATGATCCTCTTTTCAATTTAGGTCTGATTCAGTTTCATTGATCTTTAGCCTTTATGTTCTGCATTGTCTGGTGTAGCAATCCAACTGTGATGCTGCATTACAACTGAATGCGCTTTATAAGAGGATGAGGAAGAAAAAAAACCTTTGATATAAGCAAAAATGTGAGGCTGAGCTGATGCCAGAAATTCTTTTAAACTTATGCAGGGGTAAAATTGAGCCATGTGTTTCCCATATTTACCAAGTATAATTAGATGATGCACACACAAAATGCAAAAACTGTACCAAGAAAACTGGGCCAGCACTGAAACCATGTAAATCCAGTCCAATGTAAATCTTTGGGTTCAAACAGCAGATGTTTTTTGCTGAGCCACGGCATGATCAACACAAATACTGAAAAGATTTAACCTTGAGGACAAGGTTGTTTATTCTACCTCAGACTGCTATAGGCTACTGAAGGTACAGACTGTGTTATATTTTACCAGTATCTGGAATAAACAAAATGATGATTTTCAGCTGTTTCACTTATCAACTTCAGTTGTATTTAGGAAGTACAGACAAATGTAAGATCTGATGCCAGCATTATATTTGATCTGTGGTACAACCTGATATCTTAATGTCCCCCAAAAGAGCTAAAACATGGACTCATTTTAGCATTAAACACATGTCCGCTGTCTACCTGAGATGAGTTTTAGTTGATATATTATCCTTTTCTTTTGTAATTAAGTTTCAATACACATTTCTGGATGCAGTGTTTTTTTGTTTTGTTTTTTTCACGCTGTGCTGTTTTAAGGTTAGAAGCTTATTAAAAGCTGATTCCACTGTTCCCCCCCCCCCCAATCATTGCACTCAGGCTCACTGAATCTTTTAACAATGTTTTGCACAAGACCAAAGTTCTTTGCAGTTTTGGCTGGATAAATTGATAAACCTCTGACGGAGTTTGACACAAAACGGTCAGCCAAAACACATTCTTGCATCTTTGGTGGATGCCTGTTTTATATTCAATCCTGACACCCTTACCTGTCATCAGACTTTCGCTCTTTAACCTTCATATTTTGTGTTTACATACTATGGTGACCCAGACCAAGAATTCCTTCAATAGTAAGTGTTTATAACAAAATTCGAACAGTAGGTCAGAGAACAGAAAAAGTTTATTGTTTAGGCTTTGCAGCACATATAAAAAACAACAACAACAAAAAAACAAACATTTGTTATTACACTGTTTCTTGTCCTGTTTTACATAAGACATTAAAATATAAAACAGAGTCATCTTCATCAGAGAGGCTGCAAATAGTTTTATTCCATGTAGTCTTCCTACACTGATAATTCCTCCTTTAAATCACTATAAACTTTCTCGTCTTGGAAGTACTGATCAAAGGCCTGTTGCACATTATGTCTTTTTACCTTGATGCCAGACAAATGCAGCCCATGTACTTCTATCATTTTATTAACACCCCACTAACATCCACCCAACCCAAACTGAATCAAATTTGTTATGTTGTGTATTTTGTTATCACGGGTGCAGATTTTGTGTCCATGTCACTGCACCCTGACCTCTGGATGACTACTGTTCTCTTTGTGCCCCATATATGATCACTAAGCTGTTTTACTCCTGTTTTACTCTTTCAATGTTTCCAGATTCTCTCCATGCACCTTTAAAGACCAGCAGGTCTTTCTCTGCAGGAACCTGGGCAAATGTAGTGGAAACACAAACAGTTCTCATGACAGTGCCCAGGTCCTCCTTGAGTGACGCATCTATTCTCTTTGGCCTTCCACAGACCAAATGTGAGATGTTAAATAATTTTTAGTAACCCTAACTCATCCGTATTTAATATGTTGTTTAATTCTGTTTAATGCAAATGCACTTTTATGACTGTTGATACTATTGTGAAACACTTTGGTGAACTATAGCTGTTTTTAAATGTGCAATAGAAATCAATTTGACATTGATCTAACCCACACTGGTAGCTCTAAAATCCATCTCAATAGATAAAGGTCAAACTTCACCCCCTCAGTGTACAAAATGTGGTGCACCTGCACAAAAGTATAAAATGTAAAAATCTAAAAAAAAAAATTTTTTTCAGTGAATTTAGGAAAAGTCACCAAGTAAAAGAAAAGAAAAGAAAAAGAAGTGTGTCAGGATATTTTTACTGCTGTTAAAATGTCCAAATTGGTCAAATTCTACCCAAACAGTACATGAGGGTTAACTTGTATACTGAAAACTTTTTTTGCCTTTCTGTATCTCTCTCCCAACATTATCTGTGTTACTGTCATCAAAATTTGAACTTTGTTGTAGTTACTAAGTGAAATGAATTGGTCATTGAAGATGTAAGTGTATTTTGTATTTAGGGTCATGTCTATGCAAAGGTCAAAAAAGTTTTTATTGCATTTTAGAAAATGTCCTAACTTCTGAAGATGGAATTTGTGCATTTTACCAAAAAAAAAAGCTTAAAACTTATGGTTCAGACTATCAAACACCCTGTATCATCCTGTCTTAATGAGTCCTTAAGTTGTGCTCATATAAAGGATAAAGGATTGAGATGAACTACTCAACTCACTACTTTAGTAAATGTGCAGCACTTCCAGATTTTGTAAAGCACTTGGTTTATGATAAATGGCTTAGATAATCTTTTAGAAAGCAGTGACCTGTAAGTTTTCTCCAGGAAACCTTCACACCATTTTGTAGGCAGTACATTATCATAAATCACCAGAGAGCACATTCTGTTGCTTTATTCAGTCAGCAACACGCACACACAGATGCTTCTACATGCCCTGCCGTGCCGTATCCACCACACGTGCTGTGCTATAATCTCCTTCTCACACTTCACTGTGAGTGAAGCCGTAAGCACAATGAATGTGTCACGCATAACCGAGTCCATGCTAACGATATAACGACAGTGTGGAGAGGAGAGAAATGAAAACATCTCAGAGGACTGGAAGTATACAGTACATTCACGTCACACTAAACCAAATCTTACAGGAGCTCATAAAGGTCTGGCATTATTTAGACACTGGCACAGTTTTAGACATTTTAGCCCTTAAAAATTAAGTTGCAGCATTATAATGAATCTTAGTTTTAATTTCATGGTGTTCACATTCAGACTGGAAGAGAGGGTTCAGGAAATCCAACTAAGTAATGACAAGGAGCCAAAAGTAACTGGAGAACTGGCCAAAAACTGTTTTATAGCTAGGTTAGGGCTGATCATTCAGTAGTACCTTATCAGTTAAACGGGCAAATTGTCTGGAGTTGACACCCAGTGTGGCATTTACATTTGGCTGCTATATCTGTATAAACTCAACATGTTGTCGAAATAACTCTCGATGGAACAAAACGCATCAGTCCTAGAGATGGCAATGGGCAAATTATCAGTCGAAGGGATACATTGTGAAGAATAAAATAAATAAAAAAGAAAGAATAAAAAGAATGGACTGGTGAGCCTTGGAACATAAAAGAAAACCTGGACTGGTCATTAAAAGGTTTGTTAATCTTTCCAATCACACAAGGAACAAGCTATAATTCCTAACCCATTATTCAAATTTGCATACAAATCCCCTCACATCAAAGAAGCTCTACTGAATTTTTTCTCAGTGACCCCCCCCTAACAATGACTGCTTTAGCATCTTTCTTGCAACCTGTAGCCTGACCTCTCGCTAACCAGTAAAAGTCAGCTTGATGTTGACTCTTTTCTTATCTCTGTTGTTTTTCATTCTTTCTTTTTCATCTCCAATAATGTCTTCTTGCATTTCATTGATGAATCAGCCAAGGTGCACGTCCAAAATGTCCAGTGTGTTGATATCCAGTTGTTGGTGTGTAAAGCAAAACTCAGCTGTAACGTAATGCACTGTCCTGGAAGTAAAAGTTGTGGTTTCTCAGCATCAGGAAACTGCTGGGTGACGACAGCTCCAGGAATATACATAGTACATAACGAGTCAGAAACAGCTTCTTTTTTCTTTATTTTACATTTTTGTATGCCGGTGAGCATACTGCAGGAAACATGGATTCAGTATATTAGGCAAGACAAGTTTATTTGTATACAGCAGCACATTTTATAAACAAGACAGTTCAAAATGCTTTACATAAAATATTAAAATCATTACAGATGGTGCATAGAAAGCATCAAATGTATTAAAAGGCAGCAACAAATAGCAAAAATCAAAATAAAATCATAATAAAATCTTAAATAAAAATTTAAATTATTAAAAGCAAGGTAAGTTAAAAGTTACCATGCAGATTTCATACATTATACTAAAGGATGCTTCAGTCTTTAGTATATTTGATAAGCCTGGACCCCGATTACAGTCTGAACCCAAAAGGCCCAAGATGGCTGTGCAACGATTTAAAATGCATTGTCATTTAAAAGTAATCATCCTCCTCTGATAAAAGGTAAAGAGCCAAAGATGAGTACTTACTGTGGAACACTCTATTTAATTACCTGCTGTACATGCTGAGCAGATGAGGTAGACTAACTATTGATCTCATGTTTGTTGGGAAACTGAGAAATGTGCACCTCATTTGGTTCAATACACTCCTCTTAGCAGATAATGGTGGTGGAACACAGAGACAATCGGACCTATGTGGATATGAACAAACTTCACAAGAGGCAGGCAGTTTTATTTCCCTCACATGTAATATAAAATGCCTTGTGTCACTGTGTAAAAGACAAGGAGAGAACAGATAGGGTGTGAAGAATGGTGATTTACTGTGGTGTAAATATTATAGAGAACATAGAGCTCACATTCATTTGCTTTGTGTCATTTATTCAAGCAATCAAATTAGCAGTCAGTTGACTCGTAAACAACTCATGGTGAGCTGGTGAAGAAGATGGACTACTGCTCCGTCTCTGCTAATTAAGTTTGAGCTAACAGCAGCTGGAGGAAGAACTGAAAGGTGAATCACTCTGCACCCACTCACAAACGCAGATTTTTATAGGATTTGATGGTATATTCATAATCTTTCTGAACACACACTTCTTTGCAGCAAAAGACAGGTTTGAAAATCTGCCACTTGGCTGCTTATGTGGGCTTTGTGCATTTCATTAAAGGCTGTCATATGCAGCCACCTGATCATTATTCTGTCATTGCCAAGATTTGCCTGCAGGGGGGAAATCTGTCTCTCACATGCACACAGACATAAAGTAAGCAGTATCCTCCTGCTTATCTAACATCCAAAGAGACTGTGCCACTCTGTGTCATTGGAAAACAAGCTGGAAGTGAATATTTCATGAGTTTGTTAAGGTAAATCTAGATTCTGGATGGTCTTTAAATTGCAGACTATTTCAGTAATTAGTCTCCTTCCATTTCCAGCCCAAGTTAATGAAGAAATTGAGTTCACATTAGGGTCATCAGTTCTGAAGGGAGGTTGGGAGAGCAATGTATTCCTTAATTACACAAAATATGCCTTATCTTTTACCAACGTCAAATTCCAGAGGATTTGGGAGAAAGAACTGAGTTTACAGTTTTTTTTTATATATATATATTTTTCTTTCTTGAATTTTGATGATTAAATGACTGAAAAAAACTGCAGATCCAGAATATTTGTATGGTTTTCCAGGTGACTGTATTTATACCAGATTGCAAAATATTGACTGTATGTTTGCAAATGGGGAAATCTGGTAACATTTCCTGTTATCTAACACCCCAGTCACTGTGAAATGTCTGCTGCTGTGACCATTAAAAAACAGAGTGGCCCATACATCAGGCTGTCCACACAAACTAACAAATCTCCATGCTCTTAATTAAATTGCAGACCTTTTGTGACCTTTAAATCCAAACAGTAAGAGAAAGTTATACCACAATCTCCAAGAGCTATTCCCTCTGTGGCTGAGTGTGTATAGTTCTGGGTGTAAATCTATATATTTTAAAAGAGACCTTATATATCTTACCCTGCTGTCATTTTGCATTGTAGAAACTGCTGGGTTCCCTACCGTGGCTGAGAAGTGCAAAACACATTTACATTAAAAAAACGCATTAACAATTTTGAAAACAAAATTAGATTTAGAAAATCCATTTACATTTTATGTATCTACCAGGTCATCTACCATTTATTACCATGTGATATATTAAAATTATTATAATGTGGTTTTCTGCTTCTGGGCATCTATTAGGGGACAGAAGACAAGTATCAGCTTTTGTTCAACAGGATTTTGAACAGTTTATACCATACATTGAAGCAAAATGTCTCAGAAACTGAATGTAACAAATATGTCACGTCGGGCTCTTATGGGTTAAAACAAATTTATACTTCATAAAACACATTTTCAATTTTAAAAACAAATTTAAATTTTAGGAATCAAATTGACAAAATATTAAACACTTGTACAAGAGCCGAGACAAATCTGCAAGTGGCAAAACACAAATACAAATCCCGAAACACATCAACAAAGACGGCTTTTTGTTATTTGCCAACAGAAAGGGAATGTCCTAAATACCCAAAGATGAACTCATCTCGTAGAACAAACAAATTATTTGTAGTTCAGCTACATGTTTGACACCAGCAGCGGTTCTTTAAGGACAAGAACTTCATCTTTCATAGAATGTCTACATGAAGAACAAAAACGTTTAAACTGGCTGAAGTTGACTTCGCAAGATAGACAAAATTCAATTGTTCAGTTATAAAAACCTTCATGAAACACACCACTGGCTTCCTGTATGTAGCTGAACTACAAATCGTTTGTTTGGATGAGGATGAGGTCATCGCAGCATCACTGCCGATGTTTAGGACATTGCTTTTCTGTTAATGTTTTGTTAATCTATTTGGGGATTTTTATTTGGGTTTTGTCTCTCGTAGATTTGTCTTGGCACCAAAATTTGTTTTCTAAAATGTAAATTTGTTTAGAAATTTTCTTATGTGTATAAATTTGTTTCAAAATGTAAACGCATATTCTACGTCTAATTTTATTTACGGATTTGTAAAAGTGTTTTTTCTTTAATTTATGTGTTTTGCACTTCTCAGCCACAGTAGTTTTTGGACAACTAAAGCTTTAGACTATTTTGCTGTTCTCTTTTATAGTTATTCTTCATAATGCATGAGCTAGATATGTAAGTAAACTTTTGCTTTGCAGTGTAGAAATATAAGCAGCAAACTTTCTTATGTATTCAGAAAAAAGATGACATAGCAGTGAAATGCTGCTGCAGGGGCTAATACTTGCTGCTTCAGCTGCTGTCATTTTCATACCAATGCAATGCTGATATTATTCTTCCTTCTGTCACTATACTTTCTACATTTCTTTTATTGGGGTACCTCTTCCTTACCTTCAGCTTGAGCTTTCATACTTTTATTCCACATGACTTACACACAGTTAATAAGAGATAGCTTATTTCAGGAAACAAGATTGTGGAGGAAAATCTGTATTCATGCAATGGCTGAGCACACACATGTAAACACAAGGAACACATGTATCCAAGTGATCGCTTATTATGCAGAGGGTGATACTGAAAAGCTGTTCCAAATACATCAGCAGTAGTCAAATAAGCTGAGCAACCATTAGGTCTATAAGCGGGAGCATCTTTGTGATGGATGCAGGCAAATCTTTATTTCAGACTAATTATCTTTGATAGAAGATAAAAGTGATAATGTAGTAGTGAATTTTGACAGATATACCTGCTGCATACTGCATGTATAGCTACAGGGCTTCTGGGAGAAAGGAACCCACAATACTGATTATGACAAAGTGATAACTCTGATTTTCTGCCCCAGTTGCCGTGGCAGCCAGGAGCAGCTGCAGTGGCAGGATAGCACTCGCTATGGTGTTGCACTCGTCCCTTCTCTGAGCCAGTCAATTATCAATGATTCGGAAAAGAGAGGAAGATTCTGCTGGGCCTGCTGCCCAGCACATGCTGAAGCCACAGGATGGGGGTGGTGGGTGGCTTTGTTTGCACATCAGTTTAAGCTTAAAATTATGATCAACAAAGAGAAAATAATCACTAATTCAGTTATAAAAGTACACACACTAGTTTTACCAGAAGGTGGTCAAATCTAATCACATTAATTCCCTGAAGAAGTAAACTAACATATACCACGTGTATATTGTTGCATCATTACAGCTGGTCATGTAAGGGTTAAAACACAGTGGACTGATCATGTAAAACCAGTGATGGGCAGATGAAGCCTTGTGAGGCTTTTTGACGCTTCTTCTTTATTAAATACAAACAAAATATTCGAAGCTTCGAGGTCTTGAAGACAGACCCTATTAGTACCATCTAGTGGTCAGTTGCAATTATAGCAGCTGCAAACTTCACATCTTGTTGCTTCCAGGTCCAACATAAAACTAAAAAAAAATCAGTCTTAAGCAGCTGTGTGTTGATTCATTTTGACGGGTACTGTACAAGGGTGTAACTATTAAATCCTGTTATGATTCAACAGAAAAATAGGCTGTATTTAAGCTGGATGGGCTTCAACTGAGGTGTGTGGCTGCAGAGATGATGCACCTCCTGTTTGTTGCAGAATGTTAGTGCTAAGCACAAAGATGCAGAGACTCTGCTGAAACACAACAGTGAAGCAGTTAGACATTATAAAGGCAACTAAGAAAATATTATAGGCTATGATCTCAATGATAAGTAGAGAAAATGCCAACATAGACATACCTGTCTTTGTAAAAGTCAGTCATTTTCTGTAACAATTTCATCTCTGCAAGGGTCACGGGGAACTGTCAGCAATACCACATTACTGTATATTATTTTATAGTACATATATTTGTAGATGACACAAGGTCAAAGTGTTCTTATACACTTTTCTGACATTTATGTTCACCATTATTAAAGTTCTCTTTCAGTTGAATGTGTCTAATAAGACTATGAAACAGGGAGGGAACACTGAGTCTTTTTATAAGAAATGAAACAATGTCAAAGATTCAAATCAGTCACCTCACTTCTGGTGTTTCATAGTAACTACAAAGCCGACGTCATTGACCATATGATCATGAAGATTTGATCCAAGATTCAACAGTGTTTTAACCCAGCCTGCTTCAATAGAGCTAAAGCTGCAACCCAATCCTTTTAACCAGCATTGTTTCTAGTGATAATTTAATTATAGGAAAAAAGATACTGTAGTGAGTCACAGTAAAGAAAACTAATTTTACTCTAAAAAAATAAGAATTCGTCCTTATAAGGACAGTCTAAATCAAAGCATGGTTCACAAATTCTATTGTGTCTTGTTGAAAAATACAGAAGTGGATGTTTTACATGACGTGGATGTACATTCAACACACTTGTCACCATTACAGAGGAGCGTAGATGAGACAGTTACAGTGCAGCACCCTTATTCACTAATCCAATCTTTCACATAGCAATACATGATTTTCACCCATAAAAGTCTGTGCTTCTGACTAGTTTTGATGGCACAGTACATTTCTGGAGCCGTCTTTGCACAGCAGCGTCCTGTTTCTGAGAAAAAATACTTTATAACTTTTTGCCATCTTGGTGCAGCACTTTACCAAAGCATTCTACTCTATGGCATGGTGTCACGCGCCAACAAATGGACATCAACCAACTGGCTTTTTAAAACGCACACTATGGCTGATTCAGCAAAGAAACCAAGAAGACGTCAAAGGAAGGGAGGAAAAGGAGTCAACATCAGACTGAGTTTAACTGACAGGAGAGCTCAGACATGAGACAGGATTAAAGACAATGTCAAATTAGTTGTTAGGGTACATCTCATTGAGATAATCTACCAAAATTTAGTAGTGGGACTTTCCACTGCGATCACAAAATGTCCCCACAATGTGATTAATGTATGTGCATACTGATACAGTCCAGAAATAATTTTCAAGAACATCAGTTCTGTTGGGGACCGTTGCACATTCAGATTCAAACTGACTGCTTGTTCAGCACTTTGTCCGATGACTGAAGACAACTAGAGGGCTTTTCAGTCCAACACAGTGCTTTGTGAACACCCGATACCTTCATGCACATGTAGACACTCAAAACTGAGGGACAGGACCTGACATCATGTAAAACCAAGTCTGCCATTTCATCTCGAATTTCCTGCCTTTTGTTACTGAAGCTGTCACAAAAATATTCTAATAGAAAGATAGAGATGTGACTCATTGCGACTAACTGTCTGCATTTGTGGATGCAGCATACCTTGATATGTGCACACATGCATTATTACACACACACACGTAGACTTTACACTGTCCCTTTGTTTCTCCACCTTTAAAATTGTCACAAAAATGTCCTTCACTGAGAGATAAAGCTATGACTCAATCAGACTCCTTCACTTTTGTGCCCTCTCTGCTCGCCACATTGCACACTGCACATTTTTATGCATGAGCGCCCCACCACATGCACATGCAGACACATACGCACAAAAATCTCAAAGTTAAGCTGTCACAAAGATTCAGACCCTTGTATGTGACTCAGTCAGACTGCAGTGGTTCTGCCGTCATTATATATGACCTCGTACATAAAGTTTCTTTCTCTGCATGTCACACATACACCCACGTATACACACACCTAAAATCTATTCTGATACTAGACTGGAACACAGCTGTCTGTAGCTTCTGTGGTATCCAGCAGGTATTCCTGTGGTAGTTTTCACAAAATAATGTCCCCCCTGGTTCCCTTAATAAGTTTTTATTTAATGCTACATCTTTTTTTTTTATTTGTAGAGTTTATAAACTGTATACTGATGTGCATACACACAGCTGTAACACAAGTCCTTTAGAAATTTCAGCAGACACATAAAAACAACTTTCAAATAGATATATTATTCATAAAAGCAGATAAATAAATAAAAACACATTAAAATAATCATGACAATTAAAACAAAGATATATGATGGATTTAATATAAGCTGGAAAACTGAAAGAGCTAGATCTCCCTCTTGTTCTGAACTTACAGATCCTTAAAACCATTATCAGGTATCCTGGGAGGTAAGAGCTGTTTGAGGTGATATGAAACAAGGAGTTCTTTTAAGTAAGATTATGCTGGGTCATTAAAGGCTTTGAAAGTTATTAGAAGCCAGTTAGGAGAGGCCAAAAACAGATTTATGTGGTCTCTCTTCATTCCACCTGTCAGTGCTCGGGCAGAAGTATTTTGGAATAATGTGATGATTTTAAGAGCCTCTTTTGGGCATCTAGGTGAAAATGCTTTGCAGGAGTCGGTCATGGGTGTGATGAATACATGAATCAGTTTTCAGCATTGTTTTGGGAAAGAATGCTTCTGATCTTAAGAATATTGCCCAGATGAAAATATTTTGCTCTGAAAAACTGTTTATATCTGAATTAACCCTTTGACAGCTTTTGTCACAATATATATATATATATATATATATATATGTGTGTGTGTGTGTGTGTGTGGATATGGATATAGACATAGATATACAGATATAGATTTTCTCTTCCTGTACCAGCAGAAGTTGTGACTTTTTTCTTTTGATAAGAGCAGAACAATGCTTGTTAAAAGAGGAGAAGCTGTGTTCAGATGATCTGGATGCTGTCATGGAAGCGTTTCTCTTGCTGCCCACTCCTGTTCCCCCTGAGAACTCTTTAACGAGATTCCTGGTGAGTAGGTCATTAAAAATCCATTATGATTTGACAATGCAGTTTTTGTGCCACTGTGCTGAGTCATTGCTAAGGACTGTCGTTGGGATGAATATACAAAGTCAAGGGTCTCACTTGATCATAAATATCCTCCAGCTGGCCTCAATATTCCAATTTTCATTGTAATTAAATCCATATAATAATTGTAGAAAGGGTTAAATTATTTACAGGAACATAATTATTTGCAATCATTCTGATATTTTGGAAGCAAAAATAACATAATTTCTCAGTGAACTTCTCCAAATCCAAGTAAACATGCTTATTTTGCCACTGACAGTTAAATTGTTATTTATATGTTATGTTTTAACTAAGCAATGTAAATCAGGACACAGGATACAGTGCATATTCGACCTGATCGGGATCTTTTTATCTATTTTTGATTGTTTTACGTCAAACCACACTTTCAGAGGCTAAATTTAAACAAAACTGTGCTTCCTAAACCGAAATAAAACAGCAAGAGAGTAAAAGTATAATGTGATTGATGAAACCAAGTAATGTTGAAAATTTGAGGTGGTAAATTGTGTAGGAATAAAAAGAATGCATTATGTTTCCTCCACACAAACTGTTATTTGAAGGGAAAAGTGAAAGTTTTGCTTCTGGTGTAATCTTGATGTTAAAACAAGAATGGCAAAATTAAAATTTCACAGACCATTAAAGATGTTTCTGGATTTCTTGGTTGCATTGTGATGTTTCATTTTGAAACAGCTCTGAGAATGGTGTATTTTTACAATAAATCAGGAAACCTACGCTATGCATGCAGTATTTCTGTTCAGCTCCCTCCCACTGTTGTGTGTGAAGTGTGCCTGCGAGAGTTGTTCAGTGTCACATCGAACATTAAAACCTATGATTTCCTGCCTCCACCAGCCATCAGAGAAACACCTCTCCGCTGCTGTGGACTACAGCTTGGCCTTTTCTTTTGTTGTTGTTTTTCTCTTCATCTCTTCCTCCTCCAGTACCCCACAAGCAAACAGATTGTTCAAAAAAGAGAAAGTCAGCAATGCCCTCATCAGTTAGGTAAGGACTTCCACACAAATAAACACAACTGCAAAGTTCTTCGGAGTCATTTTAATGTGTCTTTTATAGTGTTTCTATGTTTTCATGTGTGTGTAAAAACCCAGATTTAAAACCCTGTGCATCCCAGGCAAATTTAAGGTTTCTTTAATTCTGCTGTCCTCATAGCTCTTATTGTGTTTGTTTTAATCACTTTAGTCATGTATACATAAAATTCAAAATTTTATCTCTCTACATCAGCCAATATGTTTCTCTCTGAATAACCAGCTTTTAAATAACATGATTCATGTTTTATTAGTGTTAACATTTTTTCATCACTTCTTCCAGCAATCTCAGTTATTGGATGTACTTTCCGAATTCCTTCTGCAAACTGTCTCCCAAATAAAGTTCTTCTCATATACCCCATGGCAGCCACAGCAGCACACACACACACACACACACAAAAAACCAAACACTAATTGTAGAAATATTACACCAGCACGGAAACAAGCTCAAAGTTGCTGTACATCATCTGTTCTCATAACCTGGCTTTTCATAAAGTCTTATGACATGATTAATGTGCCATTTCAGCATAGAAAGTCAATTTTCTAGATGGGCTCAGATATGAATTTGTACTTGTGTAAAGATGACATTGTTGTCAGGACTGAGCTCTTCTTGAAATCTCAGAAAAAGAGCTTAAATCCCCACATAAAATGTAATTACAGTTTTGTATAACATCCCTTATTTCATTTGACCTTAGTTACTAATAGCTTTGTATTGTGGACTGCATGTCACAGCACTGTGTTGTTATTCTGCTCCACAGCTCCTTTTATATCTCCATATTTTCTCTGCCTGAAAACACAGATGCCATACTGTTATAAACTGAAATTAATTCTGAATTCAAACTAGGAAATTAAGCACTGCTGCAAATAAGACCTTTGGTGGCTGCAAGGCATGCAATATTGATTATTTGTGTCTAGATAACTCAATAGCTAAGTCTAAAAGACACCCTGGCTTTGTTTAGTATCTTTGGCTTCATACGCTTTAAATAAAATGTGAAATAAGTATGAAATGAGCATCATTGTATTTATGTAGCACATGCATTTGCAGATGGAACTTACCAGTCATAGAGCAATAAAATAAAATGAAATAAAATAAAATGGTAATTTTAACTTGTAGCATGAGGTAGAGGCTCTATATTTGCATGACCGCCTTGTTTTTATTACCTAAACAAAACCAGGGAGTTCTGATCAGTGAGTGAAAGCATGTAAATTGATCCATCTCCTGGAAGTAAAAGCCAAGCGTCATCATGTTCCCTCTTTTTCCATTATCTCAGACTTGCTTTACCAGTTTTTATAAGCACAACTTTTGTGACTTTTTTTTCCTGATTAAATTCAGTTACACTGGTCTCATGTATGTTTTTATGCACAAAAGAAAAACTAAAAAGTAGCACTTCTCAAGTCAACAAAATCTTTAAAATATTTTTAAGTTTAGATGTTCATGAGTCAATAGTGTAATTATTATTATTATTATTATTACATTCTTTGTATTCACAAGTGCAAACTTGATAGAATATGACTTGTATGATTCATCTGATATTGGGCTAAGCTAGAAAAACATCTGCTCTGATCTGGTCCAGCCTTTTTGTAAACCATCAAACTTTCTATCAAAAATCTTGTGTTGTTTTCTCACCTCTACAAGTCAAACATCCCAGTCTGCCTAGAAGATGTTTTATATTTCCGTTTCTTCACATGTTTAATACTTTGTTGTGCCACAATTAGGTCGCTTGATTAGGTCATCAAGTAACCAGTTGTGTTCCCAAAGGGTCGTTAATTATTCAGTGAATTAAAGGTATGCAAACTTTTCCTATTTTGGTAGTGCTTCACGTAGTATTGTGGTATATAATATGACATTGTGAACAAATAGGGATTTTTTATTAAATTAAGTCACTTCTTTTGATATTATGTTTTCTAAACATACTCAGCATCAATTGTATTATTATTTAGTTGCATAAAAAGATGAATTTGCAGTGTACAGTGTCATTATAATTCAAATCAAACAAACCTGTTCATCAGTCTGACCCAGAAACCCACTTCTATTAAGTGCAGTGATGACACACTGAACTCCCTCTTTGGCCTGAGCAGTTAACATGCACAGCTTACTCCATGTGCACACACGTTTCTCAAATTCAGAATATAATGTACATATGGTTGTGTAAAAGTTGATTAATTACTCATGCCACAGTCTGATTGTAGCACTATTCAACAGCTGACAGCTACAAAACCTCCACATCTGTCTGCTGTGACCATGAGCACTCCCCCGAGTTGTGTCATCATTTATTGGTTATTTCCCTTCACATCTGTCACACTCAAGTGTGATGCAGCTTGTATGGTAACATCATATGGGGCTGTTCGGGCTTATGTCTTCTGCTCTTTCCATTGTTTATGAAGCCATTTATTTCCTGCATTAAACACATTTGGCCTAAAGGAAGTTGTTTATTATGCTCATCAAACTAAAAAGAGCTGGCCTTGTTTAACAAAGACTTCTGTGATACAGAGTAAATCAAATTTAAACCATCTGTTTATCTGCAGTTTTTTCAGTCAGTGGATATTTGAGATCACTTTATTTGGGGTTTGGGTGAAGACTCATTCATGTTCAGGCGGTACAAGATACACACTAACACACAGCTGAATCTTTTAAACAAAACTGTTTCTGAAACCACCCCATTAGGCACAGTACAGTAACTATCAGAGGGGACTCTAATCTCATACATCATGACCAAGCTGACATCTCTTGGTAAACAATTTACACATAGAAGAACAAAGATACCTAGACTGTTGTGCTTAGTTGGTGTTAAAATAAAGACTGCATTAAAAGTAATTATGTAATGTAGTTATTTGTCCCTCTACAGGATGTACAGCATGTTCTCTACATGTGCCCATGAGCTCTGTCCCTGGTCTGTGGCTCTCTGAGGCCTTTACAGGCTTTGGGCAACAGTCACGTGATTCATGCTCTGATGACTCCATAACTGGCTACAGAAGGGATTATGCAGTGAGTTAAACTTCTCTCTGATCTCTCCCAAGCTTTTGCAAATAGCCAGTTCTGTCATTAATTATATTTATATTAAACTATTCTGCATTGCAGATTTATGTTTAATATTTAGAACCAATGCAGAAAATCAATGCGACATTAGTAAGGACTGTTAAGCTGAAGAAGTTAAGCTCGGGATGGTAGATTATGCTGTCTGCAGGGGAGGTTTGGCAGACTTATATATATACACTATGGTGTTTTTTTACTTATTCTTTATTGATTTTTTTTACAAAATGTTGAGGATAAACCAACTGTAGTTAAATTGTGTCAACTCTGTTATTGTGATAATAGTATAATGAAACATCATGAAGTGATTGTTTAATACACGCTATGTTGTATCTGGTGTTATGCTAGCACATATAGTTAAAGCACAAAATGGTGGAAATAATCAGCTCTGTTAAAATTTTAAAGGTTTTAAAGGTAATAGAGTTGATGCTGTGATGTATTGTCCACCAAAGTATGACAAAGATTTTTACAGGACTTTTCCAACAACTTGGGTAAAATTACTTCAAAATATGAGCAAGTCTTAATATTCATGTTGGTTCTTCTGAGAAACCTCTGGTGAAGGACTTTTTAAATTTAGTAGATGCTTTTGGCATTATTCAGTCAGTAAAAGGCCCAACCCACAAACGGACGAAGCTGTTGACCATGTTTAATCTTATACGTTGTGTAAGGACCTCCTTTATAAGGAGGTTTTTCCTACTGTTGGTCCCTCTATTCTTAATATATTATTAAGTTTGACCTCTAGTGTAGTGCTGAGCTATTTTAAACATGCTGTGGTGCAGACTTTGCTTAAGAAATCTGGCCTTGACCCTTCTGCTTTGTCTAACTTTAGGCCAATCTCCAAGTTACCTTTTTTAGTTCGAAACCTTGGAAAAAATAGTCTACACCCAGCTGAAGGCCTTCCTGGATGAATATAGTATTTTGGCAGTGTTCCAGTCTGGGTTTAAAACATACCACAGCACTGAATCAACTCTTTTGACGGTTTTTAATGACTTATTTTTAGCAATGGATTCTGGGGACAGTGTTTTACTGTAGTAATGGACCATAGTGGACCATGACATTCTCCTCTCCAGGCTAGAGCAGTGGCTGGGCAACACTGGCTCGGCTCTGCAATGGTTCAGGTTGTACCTCTCTGATCAGAGTTTGTGTCATGATGGATGATTTTACCTCTCCCTCCACTGGGGAGTGCCACAGGGCTCCATTCTCAGTTATTTCTTGTTCTCTCTTTATTTGCTGCCGCTTGGTGCTGTTTTTAGAAAGCATGGCATGGCGTTTCACTTATACGCTGATGACTGTCAAGTCTATTTCCCTTTAAAGCGTAAGGTTGTGTTCAGCCTCTAAAATGGACCCCAGTCTAAAACTCGACTCACAAATCAGTGCTGTTGTAAAGTCCTGCTACTTTCAGTTAAGATGGCTGTCAAAAATCACGCTCCTCCTGTCAAGACATCACCTAGAGACAGTTATCCATGCTTTTAATACCTCACACCTAAATTATTTTAAGTCTGTTTTTCTTGGAATTAGCCAGGCTTCCTTCTGATGCCTACAGCTGGTACAAAATGCTGCTGCATGATTTTTAATTGGTACAAGCAAAGCAGATCACATAACTCTGGTTTTAGCATCCCTTTATTGGCTTCCCGTTCATCTTCCAGTCCGTTTTAAGATTCTTTTATTTGTTTTTAAGTTTCTTAATGGCCTCTTTTTATCTATCGGAGTTTTTTCACCCATATATACCATCACATGCTCTTCAGCTTACCAGATGCTTTTAACTGTCCCAAAAACATTTTACAATTCAGGGAAGACAGAGTCTTTTCAGTTTTAGCTCCCAAATATGGAATGAGCTCCTGCTGCAGGTCAGACAAGCTCCTTCTCTTATTGTTTTCAAGTCTAGTTTAAAAACACACTTTTATTCTTTGGTTTTCAAGCAAGTGTGAGCTGTCATCTGTGTCTTTTACATTTTGTATGTATTTGTGTTTTTTGAAATTTCCTATATCCTATATGGTCGTTAATAGTCTTTTTGCATTTTTATCCTTGTTTTTTATTTGTGTGGTTTTTATGCTTTTTTTTCTTTTTAATTTATTATACAGCACTTGGTCAGGTGTTGTGTTGTTCTTAAAGTGCTTTAGAAAAAAAATGGTATGGTGTGATGGAATGAACACAGTCAAATGCTTCAAGTTTAAAGCATTTTGCTTTGATTTACACATTTATTTTGGATTCTGAGTAAACTAAGAGTGGAACTCGATTTACAAAAAATCAAATTATTAGAAGCTTTTTAAAAAAATTTTTTTTTTTGATTTTTAATTTTTAATTTTTTTTTTAAGTTGGCAACACTGTGTTAGCCGGGATCTGACATTGTTTTTTACTGTCCTGTGTCCATTGTCTTATCTGGGTTCCTGTTTTATTTTGGTAGTTCATTCTCTGGTTTATTGCATTATTTTTGATATTCCTGTTCATTAACTCAGCTGGCTCTAATTGTTAAATTACTCCACCTGCATCTCATTAGTTGTGTTCCTGTTATATACCCCTTAGTCTGGTGATTATTATATCATCTGTCAAATTTCTCCGTTTTATTTCCCTGTCATGTGGTCCATAAGTTTTTTGGTCCTTTATTCCTGCATTCTGTCTGCCTCCTGCCTTTCATCTTGCTTTTGGGTCCTCACCTCCGCCGCACCGTGACAGATGTTGGCATCAGTTTAATGGGTGTACCAGGAAAGTGCACTGACAAATGTTCCACGTTGCTTGGAATGCAAACTGTGATTCAATGCGTTAATATTCTTATGCATTAATTTTTTTAAATGTAATTATTAATAGTAATTAACACCTTAAACCCACACCTTTACTTTAAACATAGTCAGTACATCTTTGGGTGCAGCACAGAGCTTTAAAGAATCAAATTTTGAGGTATTACAGTCAGAACAGTTCAACTTTGTAATAGGTCCAAATGGTTCCTCTTATCCTTTTTATGAGTGACCTCATCCTCTTGAGACTTAAGGCACACTGGAAATGAAAATCCTCAGCCATAATACATGTCTTAAGAGAATGTTTCCCAATCCAGGTCCTACAACCTAAACCTTAAAACCTAAAAACAACAAATCTTTAGAGGTTCATAATAATAATTTATTTTTATGTATTATTAATAATAATAATAATAATTATAATAATAATAATAATAATATTGATAAAAACTCCAAAACAAATTGTAAGTGGTATATGAAATTTTAACTTTTTTTTTAACTTTGAGAGGAGATTTTACACACAAGACTGAAACAGCCCTTCAAGGGTAAAATGACCCAGTCCAAGGTGTTGAACGTTACCTTCCAGGACACATTTTTTTTCTTTATTTTGTCACTAGGATGATAAGGTCACTGAGCTTTCAATAAGACTGGGGACAGAAAACCAAAGAATACTGGTTTCTGTTTAATCAAGTGGACTCTGCCCTGGGAGCTACTTGAAGAGTAAGCCTACAGAAGAGTGCTGAGTAATCAGGCGGAACAAGACAGAGCGATTCGGCAAAAAACATAAACTGAGGCAAGGAAAAAAGTCTCCTGTGGAAACAATGAAAGAAGACATGATTTGTGGGGTGAACAGAATGTCAAAAGTTATTTCTGGAGAAACATCTCAACTGCTCTTGAGCTTATCAGACTCAAACCTAACAAGGATGTTAGTGAGACACTGAAAAACTGTCTCATTGGAGACTAAAGAACCTAAGAAATAGAAAAAATTTGGATAAACAACACAGTAACATAAAGAACCCATGTAGCAAATATTATGACACAAAAACCAGCAGTGAAACTGGAAATGATTTTGTCTATTATAAAATGTACTATGAATGTGAGGGTGTGAACATGTTTGAAAACAGCTGTCTGCCACTGCAGCTGGGAGATGAATGATGCTGTGGCAACATCATGGATAATGATGCTTTTTGCCCTAACACTGAAATCAAGTCAGGCTAACATTAAAATGTCCTGACTTTAATTAGACATTTTAACTGGAGGCTTAATTATAACTCTGGTGGCTGCTTTAGTGGCTTGCAATGCAATCCTTCTGTCTCAATGTACTGTATGACCCTCTGTGTGTGTACACATACAAAACATATTTTTAAATTCCAACCAATATCAAGAAATAATGCATTTATTTTAAATTCAAATACAAGCATGAGGAAAGCATATGTAATTTATACAAATTTGTTTACTCCATTCAACACAAGCTCTTTTCAGATACAACAACAAACGTACATATTTACCACAGTCCTTGTAATCGTCCCACAAAATGTGTGATCACTGTAAAAAATCAAAATAAAATCTTGATTTTTGCTATGTTTTTTTTAAACAACTGAAAATATTGTAATTATTATACTCAGTGGCATTTCATGATTAAAAGTGGCATAGAGAGATAATCAACCAAAGGAAAAAAATCTTCGACATGATTATTCTTCTGTCTGAACGTTAGGATTAAATCCATATTGTGCTTTCAGTGTGCTCAGCTTTGAACATTATTTGAGGAAAGAGTATTTTTGTTTTGCATTAAACCTTTTTGTTGTCTTTTTTAGTCCAGTCCACACCACTGAAAATACATTAAAACAAACGTTTTAATTTATAAAGCATTTTCTAACCAACCATGAATAATTAAAAAATATCACCCAGCTCTAGAAAGCTATTAAAATGTCTTTCATGCATGTGTCTTGCATCACGCATCTGCCTTTAATAATAGACCTAATCATATGTGACAAGAAAAAAAAATAATAAATTGATAGGCATGGAATTGGATGATAGAGTCCTATCATAAATTAATAAATGCAATGCTATTTAAAGAGCAAGTAATCAAAAATAATTTAATCCAGTATTTAACAGGCCAAGCAATTACCTTGTGGGACATTAGTCAGAGAAAACATTTATAAATGCTACGATTTGTAATTACAAAGAGACGAACAGCCTGCCCTTATTAAGTCTGAAAATGGAAAGGAAATTACACATAAAAGCAACCAGTCTGACCAACTCTGACAGCAGAGATTTGATGACTCATACTGGGGGACTATGTCAGTCATCAGCTCAGCAGAGGGTTGCTGCAGGGTTGAGCTCAACCTTTTTGAGAGCTGGGGTTATATCAAGCTCCTGGCTTTATAAGTTCTCAGTTCAATGGCACATCTTAGATGTACAAGTTCAAGTCATACAGGACTACTGAATGTGTTTATTCTTGACACCAGCCAAGCCAATAGACCACTGTCATTCTTAGCAAGTCCACCAATTCATACGACATTATAGGCTGTTTGTTTATACACTTAAATATGACCCACAGAGACATAATGTATATTAGATAGTAAGAAAAGGAAAGAAAAATCTTCTGTTGTGTTCCTAAGCCCTTTTCCTTGACCTAAGTGGGAAACATTACAGGGTTAGGGAATAATTACTTTAGAAAACAACTGCACTACAGTGAGAATCCAACTACACTTACACTAAGCTGCAACGCGAGTCTACAGCAATAAAACTAAAACATGTTAAACTAAAATTCTACAAATATACTTCATCTACTGCAATCTTATCACAATTTTACATAGAAACAATTGATCATATTAGTATGCTAAGATAAAGTATAAAATACCACTTTATTATCATTGTTTTTAATTACAAAAGAAAAGAAAAAGGCACAAAAGTTAATCATTTGGTTTTACAGGCTTACCAAACTGTATTTACACAAATAAATCAAAGTTTGTACAACTGACTAAACATAATCAAGCACTGCTTCAAAAGTTGCAGCATTAAGGAAACTGGGATGTAATTATTTCCTTGTTCTGGTGTACCCTATGCTAAAGGCTGAAGGAGATCATAAAGGAAGCATCAAACGTCCTTTCCTTGTGTATTTTAAGAATTTCAATTGTTTTCATTAAGCTGCCACTTAGATATATCCCGGTCACTTCACTCAGTTAGTAAGGTTCCTAAATAAAAAGACTATTTATGCATTTTTATCCTGTCAACTATCACCATTATAGATTGCAGAGGCTTTGCACATCTCATGCTTAAGTGGCTTAAATGAACACATTTGCTTCCTTTAACAAGCCGTAAAGTTCTCTTCAGGAGGTTGAGGGCTGGGATGAATCAGGTTCAAACCTGATTACTGACAACACTTGCAGATTTGGCTCTAAATGTTCCAGGTAATGGTTAACGACAACTTCTTGTAGAAGTAGAAGAGTGAGAATACTGGTACAAAGAATGTACAGGTACCTGACCTCATCGCTTCATAAAAAATAGCTTTTGCCACATGCAATTGTTTTCATGTCCACTAGAAATTGCATATTCTGCAAAACATAATACCCCGCATGAACGAACACCCCATGGAGTCATTCTAAAGTCAACACACTGGCTAAAGTCATTATTTCAGTGAAAGTAACCATCCACTATTTCCTGTTAAGATTATCCTAAAGCTGAGAAGCTACTTTAACCTAACGGTCACATAACAAACCATCTCCGTTGTGAATGTAATTGTTCACATTCTTGCTACTGCAGGATTCTACCAGAGGGTGCATTGCAGAACCCAGATCAGATGAGGTTGTAAAACAAAATTATGTCCTAATTCATGGGAACTTAGATTCAGCAGCGCACTTGTTGACAAAATTGTTAAGCCAACTAAGGCATCTGATGACTGGTCAACAAAACACCCCATTGGCATCTCATTCCGTTTTTCTATTTGATTCTGTTTTTTATCTTCCTCTATGCACAGATGTAATGGTCTCAAACTCGTTTCCACTTACTTAAGGACTGATGACTCAGCAGGATTTAGAAAAACTTGTCCATGTATTTGTCTTTAGTAGACTGGACTACTGTAATGCTGTCCTCACAGGTCTACCTAAAAAGTCTATCAGACAGCTGCAGAACGCTGCTGCTCGAGTCCAGAGTCAGGTCTACTTTCTGTTCCCAGTCAGAACTAAAAGTGGAGAGGCAGCGCTCAGCTTTTATGCTCCTCACGAGTGGAACAAACGCCCAGAAAACTGGAGGTCTGCTAAAACTCTCAGCAGTTTTAAATCAGGGTTAAAAACTTTTTATTTGCTGCCTTTTATCAAAGCCGCTGTTAATTTTTCACATTGAAACTTTACCTCTTGCATTTTATCTATTTTATTTGAGCTTTTGTGTTTGTTTTTATTTAATTTCTTTTATTTTTTTAAAGTTTGTTTTTAATGCACTTGTTATTGCTTCCTGCACCCCGCTGTAATGCTTTTAATGCTTTATTTAACCACTTTGAATTGTCTTGTACATGAAATGTGCTATACAAATAAATTTGCCTTACCCCTTACTTTTGCGTGTTTCCATGTCAACTTCTAAAATAGTACTGATCTCTCACAGTTGTGACAAGCATATTGTGTCTGCAGTGATACTTTTTAAAGACTGGGGTCATTTTGGACTTGGTCAACAAACTTCTCTTAAAAACTTTTTATCATTTTTACTGCTGTTGACCGTGTGACCCAACACTGACTCTCAACACTACCCCTACTTTGCATTAATTTCTGAGGATGTGCACAAACAATGCTTCAAACAAACACAATACACACGAGGCAGCCATGATAAGCTCATGTACCTGTAATTAAAAGCAAATAAATTTTAGGCCTAAGGAGGAGTACTCACCTCTCAATTTAAAGGTATTATGTGGGATACTGGAGTAAAATAAGCAGCCTTTAACGATTTAAACTGACATGATTATGATCATTGTAACCTTGATATATTTTACCAGCAAGCCCAAAATATTTTTTTCTCAGCTTCATTACATCTCTGTTAATTGATAATTGATTCATGCCATATGGAAGAGGTAAAACTAGCACAGCCAGTAGTACTTTAGGACTTTTAATTGGTTAACTGAGAACTTATAGTGCATTAGTTATTGGTTTCACATGGTAACAGAAAACCCTAACTGGTTAGCAGTTATGAGACAAAGCCAAAAAGAGGCTGGAGGAATAGGCCCACGGTCCCCAGGACGCATACAGTCACAAACACCCAAAGGAAGATTCTATCAATCACCATGGCAACGTACTTCCAGTCATCTTCCACCTATGAGCAAGGGAAGGGACAAGACAAACCAGAGGACAGTGTTGGTGGTTACAAATGAAAGATAAAAAGTGACTTTTAACAGCAGTTAAGAAGGTGTGCACACAGAAGACACAGGCGATCTAGAAATGTTTGAGGTTGTTGGTTTGAACGGATGAGGTGCATATTTCATGTCAAGGATTGAAAAAAGGCAAGAAAGGGAAAAAATAGGATAAGAAGTTTAACATTTCTTGAAAGTAAGCCAAAAATCAATACATAATTTACACAGGATAAAATTATTATGATAATCACATTCAAACCCTGGTGCCAAAAGAGGCAACAGACATTTTGACAAAGCTGATAGACCCACAAGTTTTGCATATCAAAGACTCCTTCTGCCCTTTGGGAGATTTTACCCACTTCATTTATAACTGCCAGAAAGGGGAGGAATATCAGTCATCTCACTCTCAAAGTAAAGTAAAATGAGAAAAAAAAGTGACTGACAAGAGCTGTGACACTGTTCACACAACATGTAGACTAATGTTCATTTATGGAGCAGGTTAAAGAGACTGAAACAATGCTGCCAAGCATCGCAGCTCAGCCCGTTACTGTAGTAAGTTTGGACTATTTTAGCATAATATGCAATAGAATGCCTGCTGTGTGTTTACTTTCTATGAACTCCATGAAAAGACTGCTACTGTGGTTCCTTTGTGACAAAATTCCAATGTTTTGTTACTTTTTTTATCAAAAATCCAAAGTCAGACTTCACTGAAAGTAAAACGGGCTGCACTGAGAGCATGTTACTGAAACACCTAGCTTAAATTCAGCATTACTTAATAGCTGGAGAACTGGAAGTGCAACTAATAGGGTTCTTTGATCAAAATCTGCTTTTGTTTGCCTCTATTTAGCTGATTGAGTTTAAAAACCTGGAAGCATATCCATTACTTGAATATTTGGACAAAACTGGGCTTGAAACAAGCACATGTTCAGATTTATAGTAAAGGAACCTGTGGGGTGTGAACAGCTTAAAAGTCCACAACATGCTCATAAACATTTTTCAGGACTTGGAAAAAGTCTAAATCAAACTTTATTTAACTGACTCCAGTCCGGGGGTACAGTCAAATAGTCAAAACTTTGTTTAACCTAAAGATGTTTTCTTGAGCTTGATGAGAAGTGTCATCAGGTTAAATAAAAAGGTGGTGGGGTAAAAGAGACCACCATGCTGCAATGAGAATCGGATTAAACTTGCACTGTGATGGGGATTTGATGTGGTGAAACTATATCTGTTCATAAATACCGAGGCTTCAGACCTACCTTTTTAGCTTAGCTTTTAACTAAATATTATTTGATCTTAAATTATTTTTAATTGTATGTCTTGTTATTTTATTTTCATTTAATTTTACTCAACTGTGCTTTGTGTGCATATATGCAAGTATGTGCAAGCGACTGTATGAAAGACTGTGTTTTTTTTTAATGTCTCTTTTGATGTGTGCAAAGGCTTGTTTTGTTTTTAATGTGCATGTAAAGCACTTTGTGTTGCCCCAGCATGAAAAGTGCTTTGTGAATAAAGTCTGATTTGATTTGATTTACTTTATATTGTCATGTTAATGTAAAAAGCATCATTCAAATGTTACCTTATTTAAAAGCTTGATCATTTAGAAAAAAATTATAGAAATGTAAATGATTTTAATCAATTGTAACTGTTATCACAGGCCTCTCAGACTCCTGTTTCCTCATATTTACCTTCATGAATCTCAGTGGAAATGGTGATATGAAAATAATGGGGTGTTACTTTTAAGTTACAGCTGCAAGGAATTGTGGGACAGCATCATTTCTTGCCCTTTCATGACGGATAGTCTAGGGTGGCTCATCAGCTGCTTGTCTTCCCCAAAACTTGTCTGCTTGTCTGTAAACAATCTGAAAACTCCAAACTATCTCACTCTGCAAGCATCAATAATGCTAAAATAAAAACCCAATCAGCAACACATCTCTGTCTGAGTCTTGCATTTAGCTGCTTCCCAAGATGTTCATAATTAAAATGTAGGCCAAGTTTCATTTCATAAATATTAACTGCAGCAGTATTATGTTTGGTGGATTGCCAGTGGGATGGTAAACGGAGTTGCTTGTGATGGTAAAATATGCTGGGATGTCTAGGTAGCTCAGGAGGAAGCGGTTGTCTGCCAGTTAGAGGATGCTTCAATCCCTGACTTCTCCTTTCAATATGCTGAAGTGTCTGATTCACTCATCGGTGTGTGTGTGTATCATAGGGAAAAAGTACTGTGTAGCCTGGAAGACTCTATAGGCAAAGAAATGCAGCATGACTGTGTGTGCATGTGTGTGCGCATGTGTTTGTGTGTATATGCACGTGTGTGAGAGCGAGAGAGAGAAAGAGAGAGAGAGAGAGAGTAATTGAATGTGGCTTGCAGTCTAAAAGTTATTTCAGTGTTCAAACAAGACTGGAGAAGTGATACAAATGCAGCTCATTTACAATTTGCTTCCAGAAAACTGCGTGCATGGACGGTTATGGAGGAACCATGAAGTTTTATCAACCTAACTCAGGGCAAATTGGAACCATGAAAAGTGATAAACTGGACAGCAAACAATATCCCTCATTGATTATTCTCTGTTGTTTACTGCTCCTTTACTTCCTGGTTAAAGCCTGGGTAGGAAGCTGGAACATGTGCAGAGCTCCTTATCCAGTTTGAGTCCAGCAGAATGTGTATGCAATTATTTTGACTACAAACCAAATTGTGTTAAAGAAATTTGATTTTGTTAAATTTAATTTGTACTTACATGTTTACATGCATTTTAAAGCTCCAGTCCAACAATAATTAAATTTCTTTTTAACCTTTTAATGTTTACACTCAGGAAAAAGGTAACAGAACAGTTTTTACTTTCTTTTTTCATTTTCCTTGGGACGATGATGATAAGAATCTATGTTTCTTTTTTGTTGTTGTTTTTTTTATATATATAACAGTTAATGATATAGTAATAACAGTAAATAGTCAAAACCTGAAACAGTAGTGGCAAAAGAGTACTGACTTTTGGTATTACATACCCAAACCAAGTGGTAGAGGGCTTGGGCAAGTTTATTTCCACAATTATTTTAATAAGATTCATGATAGTCCTGGAACATAGTGTTTTAACAAATGGTAGAGCAGGCAGTTAAGAGATTAAGGCAATAATATTCCTAAGAGCAAATTTATGTGGGGGTGAAACACAAGCGATGTTTAAATATCTGCACATTCAAACACATACGCAGAAAAGATCCTCAAACACACAGGAATAAGGAGTACTCTGTTCTCTCTGCACATGCTTGAAGCATTCGGGGTTAAGTGACGTAAAAAGTTTTAGGAAAGATGAAATGGTGGCAGAAAAACAGAACTGGACTGTAGCAGATACATTTGTGTTGGAAACTGAAAGAGTTTAGGATTACTGACCATTTCAATGGTCGCTAGACTTGCAACAAGAAGTTGTTCGTGTAGATATTTGACAATCCTTCATCTTTTTTTTATGATTATTACACACTGCACATTTCAAAATATTAAACCTTTCTATCATGTAAACACACAACAGATCAGATATCAGATGGAATCAGATTGATTTTAACCAGATAGAAGAATTATTTTTCCATATAAATGTAGCTGATGTTACATATATATGTATTATTTGTTGTATAATATGATGTATTATATGGTACTCCACAGTCTTTTTTTTTACTAATAACGAATATGACTGATTACAGTGTTAATAAAATTCACTGGGGTGTGGAGAAGGGGTGGGTTTCAATAAAAACTTGTTATATTGATAGTTTTTGGTTTCTTTACCTTTTTTCTTTCCTTTATGTTCCAGATTTCAAGCAAGTATGACAAACACAAAAAGTTATGAATTATAATAAATTAGCAACCCACCTCTTTGGCCTTGTTCCGGCTCCTCATGTTCTCAGCAATGTACTTGACACTTTCGATGGCCTGTTTGACCTCTGGAGACACCACAGAGAAGGCCACTACTGTGTTGATGCTCTGGGGACTCAGCTGACGAGTCATCTTTCCAGAGGCTGACCTGTCTGGGGTTTCCCTCCCATGTTGGCAGGGGCAAGGACATTGCGTTCCAGTACAGCCCTCCACAGAGGAGAGCTTACTGTCCCCAAACTCCAAACAGTTGAGCGATCCTCCTCCAACCTGCTGGGAAAACAGTCATGATGTTAAACTCGGTTGTTCAGTAATTATTTATTTTTCCTGATCTTTCCTGTTTCCTGTTTCTGTGAATGTTCTTTCACATTCAGTATATGAAATCTCTGGGATCCAAACGCAGGATTTTAGTTCAAGATTAAATATACAATACCAAGAAGAGGTTTGCTTATTTCTTATGTATCAAGGAGGACATCTTCTAAGAAAACTCTAAAACTAAATTCTTAATGTTGAATGTCTAAAGTTTCTTGAATCTCACAGCTCTTACAATAAATTCATTTGGTTAAAAACAAATTGTTTATCAGTGAGAACATGTTTTTCTTTTCTTTTTCTTTTTCTTTTTATTATTATTATTTATTAATTGAATTGCTCATCAGCTAGTAAAATCCCAGAAGGGCACAAATTAAATATAGAAGAAGGAATACAACATGCTGAAAAAATAGCTATGAAATCATCATTAAAAATAGTAATATTGATGTTTCAGATGATTGGATTGCATAATAATAATGAACTTATGAAGATAATCATTTAGTTACACAAAAGCAATGAAGTACTTTTAAGAAGAGGAAAAAAAAGCCAACTGAGCGTGCAGATTTTCTGACTTTGCCCATCCAACAGTTCATTCAGCATCTGTCTTGCATCCTCCGTCTTCACTGAGCTCTCTCCAGCCATTAAAAGTCAGTCTGATGTTGACTCTTGTCTTATTTCTTGTTCTGTTACTTTTTCTTTGCTTCCTCCAACAATATCCAAATTTTGCTGAATCAGCCTTGGTGCACATTCAAAACAGCGAGTGTGTTGATATACATTTGCTGGCATGTGACATGAGGCCATAAAGAAGTTGTAATATGATGCTCCAGGATGGAAAAAGTTATGAAGTGTACATAATAAATGTCAGTGTGCCAATCAAAATTAGTCAGAAGCAGAGAGTTTAAATTTAAAAAAGTGTTATTTTAATAACAACTAACCATAATAAATAGTAGAAGATGGATTCCATTCTCAGTTCATGGACACAAAAGCGTGTTGTAAAATTAAACTTGAATTTATTTTTCTTGTCATCAATGCACTGCAGGACCTAATTTTAAACCACAGAAATTTCTTTTACTTTCTATGTAACTTTCTGACCTTAAAACTTTGCGTTCCTGACTCGTTTTAATGGCACGGTGACGTTATACATTTCCTGGAGTCATCACTGTCCAGCAGCATCCCGAGGTAGTGAAACCACACTTCACAACTTCTGCTTCCAGGATGCTGCCTGACGCTGCAGCTGAGCTTCATGCACCACGTGTGAATGCACACAGTGGCTGATTCAGCAAAAACATACACGAAGACATGAATAGAGGAAAAGAAAAAGAGAAAGAGCAAAAACTAAGACAAGAGTCAAATTAGGACTAACTTTTACTGTCTGGAGAGAGCTCACAGTACAAGCAGAATGCAGGATGGGATATCTGTCTGGCTTGTACCACTTATTGCTATTTTGTTTGTTAGATAATTGCTAACTGTATTTTTTTATTATTATTATTTTTATTTTTATTTTTTTACTTTTGATGCTAAGAAGTAGAAAAAAATTAGCTTTTAAAGCTTCTTTATTGGAAAAAAAAGCTACTGTAGGAGTCATGGCTGGATGGATTAATGTTTTGTGTAAAAGACTTAGCTTGTCTAGAAAAGGCCTGAACTTTACTTGGCAGTCCTACCAAGTAAAGTGCAGGTGCAACATGTGTTACTCCAAATATTAGGAATTGCGCCTTATTTTCTCTGTGCCTTTTTCAGTGAATTTCTGCCCATTTAAGTATGATCCTGTTTGTCATAACATGTTAAAGTTCAAGGAGATAGCAGATTTTTATAGTAGCCACGGTAAAAATGGATCTTAAAGATTTACAGCTTAAGTAATTTGTGAACCCAACATACCAGAAAACAAGCTGTAAAATGTACATTTTTATGTTTTTCTCAGTATATCTGGTGGAAAAAGATTGCTTACCTGCATCAGGCTATTCTTTCGCTTCTTCCCTCCTTTCCCTCCCCCGCCTCCTCCTCCCCCTCCACCTCCTCCTGCTTCCCCACTGCTGTCCAACAGCCCAGCCTTGTCATCCTCATCAATCGGCCTCCGCATCAACATAATCCTCGGCAGCACTTTGAGAAACACCGAGCGCACCCAGCATGGCATCGTGTGGGTCATTGGCGTGCGGTAATGGACGTTCAGCACAAACACTGTGATGACAATGCTGAGTGTGACGAAGATCATTGTGAAGAGCAGGTACTCTCCAATGAGTGGGATGACCAAGGATGTGGAGGGGATGGTCTCCGTGATGACCAGCAGGAACACAGTGAGGGAGAGCAGGACAGAGATACAGAGCGTGACCTTCTCTCCACAGTCAGATGGGAGATAGAAAACCAGCACTGTGAGGAAAGAGATGAGGAGGCAGGGGATGATGAGGTTGATGGTGTAGAAGAGTGGCAGGCGCCTGATGTAGAAGGAGTAGGTGATGTCTGGGTAGATCTCCTCACAGCAGTTGTATTTAATGTCATGTTTGTAGCCTGGAGCATCAATGATTTCCCACTCGCCACTCTCCCAGAAGTCTTTCAGATTAACCTAAGATATGAGTCAAGACATAGAGTCAGTTAAAGACAACATGTGTCCCAAATTATTCTTCACACTCTGTTTTTGTTTATTTTCCCTAAATAATAAGTGTGATGAGTTTTTAAATGTCAAAATTTATATTGTTCAGTAAAATCCAGATTATTATTTAATCTACTAATGATGAAAACAACTTTGTTTGCCAATCACTCAAAATTCAATTATCCAAATTATTCTGCATAAAAGTTTCAAAATATTAAATAGGTTGTAAAAAACTGAAAATGCTCACCAGTTGTATTTTTTGCATTACATTGGAAATGATTTTTCCAAAAACAAATCAAAACTAAGGTTTTTCTGATCCAGTTCCTTGTTAATATAGAAACTTTTCTTTGAGGAGACCAGAGTTGCTTCCCAAAGTTGCTGTTTAGAGGCATACTGGCCCCCACCTTCATAGATATTCCTTGTAAGGATGCTCCACATGTTCTCAGTAGGGATGAGGTTAGGGAACGATAATGACCACAGCATTAGTTTTTCTGCCTTTATACCCACAACAGCTAAAGATTTAAAGGTATTTTTACAGCATCGGATGGTGTGTTGTCTTTATTGTAAAAGGCATGATAAGTTGAACTGATTTGGGAAGAGGTCATTTTGACACCCTCAGGCACACTAAAGGGGCTCAGCATCTCACTTCCCATCATCCCACATCCTAAAACATCAATCCACCACCACCTTGTTGATGTCATAGCATTGCTGGGGCATGGTGGCCATCCATCAACCAACCAGAACTCCATCCATCTGAAGCATCCATTGTAGCATCAGTGAATAAAGCTGTTAGAAAATTAGTACTTATGAATTTCTGAGCCCACTACAAATATTTCTTGTTGTGAGCATTGGTTAAAAGTGTCCCAGACACAGTTTTATGCACAACTGCAGCCTATGGAGACAGCATCAGCTTCAAATACCTGCTTGGTGCACATCAGTGGCTTTTTAACAGCTGTTCTTCTAATGTGTTGCATTAATCTGAAGGAGAGTTGCCTTGATCTGCCTTTACCTGAACAAACCTGCTCTCTGAATATCACATTCATTTTTAGTGAAATGTCCAATGTTTTCATTCCTTTCACAAGGCATTGAACCATTTCACACTTTTCATTTCCAGAAGGATTCTGCTTTTTCTCCATACTGCATGGAAACTGGGACCAGTTTCTCTTTAATTAAGCTCTCCTGGCAAACTAATAATCAAACACAAGCTAAATCTTCTGCAGAAAAACTATAAACCTAATGTTTCATTAACTGAAAACCTACAGGCAGAATAATATAGAACCCAATGTAAAATATATAACAGCTAGTGTCAATTATTCATAAATGGGGCCCTGTCGGTTAATCCAGTAAAAAGTAAGATTATAGTTGTAGTATTTTTGAATCAAGTAGGTCATGTGTCCTTTGGTAGTGTATTCAGTTTATACAGTGATGACGTTTTGTTCTGTAATTTAGTATGCACTTTCATAAAGCTGGTTGCATGAAAGATTAAGTGAATTTAAATTAAAGCAGTGGAATTTTAGACAGCCAGACTTACAGTAAGAGTCCTTAAACGTCTCTGGGCTCTATCCTAATGGAGTCATTTATATTTCCCTTTAAATCCTCACTTAAATTCAGAGCTCTGGCATTTCTATATACAATTCTGAGGCAACAGTTTGGATATGAGATCCACATTGACAGATACGGCCTGAAACAATGTGTATGACTGGGTCTTCAAAGAGACGAACAAAGTCTATCTTAGTGACCAATTTGGATATGAGGTGAATATATCAAACCATACAAATTTCTTCCAGTTGTATCTAGAATATCACAGCAGATCAACAAACAGGAAATGAGGGTTTCATACAGACCTTGTTTGGTGCAGTGGAAGCACTACAAAAGCGTGTTTAGGTTTGAAAAAAGGATCAAGGTTTGGGTGAAATGCACTCTCACAGTGTTTATATTGTGTTACAACATGCAATTTTCTTACTTAAATAGTAGTAATAGTAAATAAATAGTAATAGTGACATATTTGTTAATTTGACATAAACTTTTTCATACGACCACTAGAGGTCATACATTTAAAAAACATAGATAAAGGTTGAGATATTAACTTACTCAAACTACTTTTTTCTTTTTTTTTTTTTTTTCGTGGGTGGACAGCAGCTGCTAGATGGCCAATGCAACATCCAATAGTTCTCACAGAGCTCCCCATTACTAGTAAACTCACTTATGTATAGAATCAAGTTGAAAAAAAAATAAATAAAACAAAACAAACAAACATAAACATATGCTTAAAACAAATAAACTGTAATTATTTTACTGGGTAGAAAAAAAGAAAATATGAAATATGCACAGAAAATTTGCTATACCAGAATCGAACACAGAAAAAAAAAAAAAAAAACACTGACCTTGGATCCAATGAGAACCAGGTCAATCTTGGCTTTGTCATAAGTCCATGAGCCAAACTTCATAGAGCAGTTCTGATAGTCAAAAGGGAAGTAGGTGATATCCATTGGGCACGAGGATTTAAAAATGGCAGGAGGAACCCAGGTGATTGTACCATCAAACTTCAACAAGGCTTTGGTCTTGTCCTCCACCAAGAAGTCACCCACAGCACTGCATATAAGGTGTGTGTATGCAAAATGCATGTGCGTTTTAAACACAAAAGATGGGAAGAAAGCAGAGATGTCAGAGAATGAGGAGAAAATGACAATAAGGCAAAGAAGAAAAGGAAAAATATAGAAGCTTAGGATTAAAAGCAACTAATTCACATTCTTTAAAACTATAAAAAAGCTTTTTATTATCATTATCAGTAACATCAGTGAAATGGTCAAATTTGTCACTCTTAAGGGTGAGAAAAAGGGTACAAGAGAAACTGACCTCACATGATAATAACGTCATTATATTTAATTTTAATTATTATACCTACATTTTAGACAAATTACCTAAGATGATTTGTGAGCTTTCTTTTTTTTTGTTTTTGAAAGGCTACTTATAAAGCAGCATGCATTTATGAAAGATATAACTGGGTTTACATGTGGGTCATATTTTCAGTACAGGGTAATCGATGAAACCAACTGGCTGCCAATGAAAATAAACTAGTAGGAGATATTTAAGATGAAACCAAAGCTGTAATGTGCAGGTCATAAATCCAAAACATCAAGTGGAGAAAAGCTGAACCCTGTAGAACAAAGTGATTCATTGCAAATTATATATACATATCGATATATTTATGCAAGTGTAAATGGACCCTTACACTGAGCTTCAGTTAATCATCTGTAGAAAGATAGTATGAACCACTTGACTCTTTTATACTGCAGCTGATAATTCACTGATAAATGCTAATAGTAGATAAACACTGTTTGTGATTGCCGGCTCTAAAAAAGTGTCTCATCATGCATATTAACAAGGTTGCTTTCTTTTACGGATGTAACCCTGGCTGTTTAAGCTTGTCCTTTTTCAGGCTATCATGGGAATGCTTGGTCAGGTTATTCCATTCACGATGACAAATTATAGCCTTAAATATCCATTAAATTTTAATTGTTTTTTTTTTTTTCATAACTGGCAGATGCAAAATGTAGAAAAGTAATTGATGACAACTGCAGGTAAGACACCAGATAGTTCACGCTTAAAAAAAAAGACCCCAAAAAACAAAAACACAATTGTATTTTTTTTTTTTTTATGCATTCTGTGTCTCTTTCTCTGTCATGACCATTCAAATGCTTTTCTTTCTGACAAAATGCAAACTTTGAGACTGTGGACTGGTGCAGCGTTCCATCCTTGCAGGAGAAGAACAAATAAATGGCAAGGGTGTAATCACATAAACACAGGGATGTGGAGCAAACTGCAGGAAAACAGTGGAAGAGAGAGATGATGTTAATTTGCATTTTGACAGATCCCTGCGTTCTAACGTGCTGTTACATCTAAACCATGTTAAGGCACAAAGGGATTATTCTTTAAGGAAAGAAAACCTTATAAATATGTAACTTTGATAAGCAGAGATTACTTATAAAGGCCTAATAAGCACCTGATGAGAGACTTTAAAGAGCAGAAATAAGATGTTGGTCTCTACTGAAATAAGTCAGCTTTTATAGTCAGGAATAAAGTAGATATTTAACCCATTTTCTGGTATGAATACAGCCATCTATTCTGAGTCTTAGGGGGTTTGAGGCAACATGGCATCATTATTATATTAGTCATTCCCTTTTAATTGAAATCATTCTTTTGTCATTATTTTTACAAGCTACAACTTTATTCCACTGTTTACTAATAATGGAAATAATGAAGATACTAACTAATAAATTAGAACTAAGGATACTGAAAGTCTCACTTGTTGTACAGCACAATGTCAGGTCTCCAAATCTTGTTCGATGGAACTCTGATGAACTCAATCCCATCAAACTCGCCCGGTATCCATCGTAGCTTGTAGTCATTCCAAATCTGAAGAAGAAAAAAACATTTTGAGCGCTGGCCTGCTTCATGTTTTGCAAACAGTATTAACCACTGGAGACATACCCTTTCATGGGAATATCTTTAAAAAACGTAATAAACATATCTAGACTGCAGGCAGAACTTCCTTTGATTTTTTTTTCTTTTTTTCTTTTTTCTTTTTTTTCTTTTTGGTAGGATATTATAGCAATAAGTCATGTTGACAAAAAGTTGCATTACAGAAAGTATCAGAAAGCTTTGCTTTAGCCTTCAGATAAAAATGTTACTAACAACAGAGTTCCTCCTGCTTATGCTCGCAGAGATTTTACTAAATAAATAATTTTAAAGGTATCTACAATAATCACATCTACTCAAAGAGAATGAAGAAGGAAGAGCATATTATTAAAAAGCCCTTTGACAAAAATAAAGGATCAGTGCATTCACTTGCTATTCTGTCAACATACCTGCAGGTAACATTATATGAGCTGTGAATCCATTAGTCTTGGCTATTTGCATGTCATTCAAGATGAATTCATCCATTAGCAAAGCAGATAAATACCCAGTTATGACCTGGAAGCTTTTTAATTAACCACTTCATGCTACACTGGGTTTTCCATTTACTTATCCAGGGCGTATACATTATGATTGGCTGGCTAATTCCTAGTTGTGCAGGTATGTAGATTATTGTTGTCATGAGATTCCAGCAATGAGGTAAAAACATGTATAAATATTTAAGGAGCAGTTTAGCTTTAGTAGTGCTGTAATCATAGTTATTATCAACACTGAAAAAAAAATTATATAAATATTATTATTTCACTAAGGAAGTGGTTGTCTGAATCAGAAATAAATATATATATTTTTTTTACATTTACATCATCATAAAGTCACATTCACTCCTACAAATGGAACAATCTGCACTGTTTCTTACATACTGTCTAACTGGATTTCTGGACAGAGCAGCCATCATTTCTGAGCCCTCCTTCAACGATTGATTAATATGTTGATGCCATTTTTAACAAAATAGACTTTTCCAGTGAAGACAAAAATCAAGCAAATATATTGTATACATGTGTTTCGGCAAAATGTGTGTTAAAATATGGTAAAAGGATAAAACATGTGATATAAAATTACAAAGATTTAATAGAAAATCTATTTGTGTTAAAAGTCGGCATAGGGTCCCATGCAAGATGATCAAACAGTACCTGCCCATCACAATGTATAATATTAAGCCTAATATTCTGTCTTCTGCTTCCCTCCCTGTTGTCTTTTACACTGACAGCAGAGATCAACCAGGAGGGACTTAGTGACAAATGGTTCATTGTCACAATAAACACTCAAATAATCCATGGTGACTTTGATAGAGGCTTAAAGAAGCCAGCTTCAAAAGAATAAGTAGCAGTGAAATGCTTTACACATCATATACTTTACAAAAAGATCTAAGAAAATAGACCACCAGCTGCGTGACAAAATCTGGTCTATGAGCACCATGATAACAGATAAAAACACACTTAGCTGCAGTGTATGACACAATAACTGAGTCAGTGAAAGCACAGCTGTCTGCAAAGCCAAAAACAGAAATTCCACTTACATGTGTGCTGCCCGGGCTTTTGGCTACGCAAAGTCATCTATCAAAGTCTTCAGATTCAGCTGGCAGTCTCTTTCTCTCTTTTTATCTTTGTACAGATCTCTTCTCAAACCAGATGTTATTTTTCCACTCCATCATCTGCCAGTGTCTGTCTCAGTGTCTGCTGTGGGAATGTTGCTGTAATTTTATGCATGAATATCTACATGTAACTATCGTGACCCGGCTTTTCATGAATGTCTCATTTCTCAACTTAAATTATGACAAATTAGAACACGTCAACGTATTAATGGAGGACTGGCTTGTGATTGAAGAAGTATTATACCATATATTTGCATTTTTTAAAATAAATTAATATTAAGCATGTGACGTAGAAATGTAGAAAGTTGCAGTTGCAGAATCTCACATTATAAAATGTGAATTCAAAAGTTAGACTGCTGTTTATGAATAAGAGCTGCATCAACTAAGTTAAATCTCTTTAAAAGATTATCCTTATGACACCACGGTCCCTAAGGCAGTTACATTACTTACTTATAGTTGTTTCAAATTACATAAAAGAAAATCACAAGTGGTGTTTTTATTCATCAGTTAATGTTATAACGTCTGTAGGGTAAACCATTTTAATGAGATTTTAAGGATTTTTTTTCCATACCACATTCATGACTTTCAGACACTTCATTAACAGGAAAATTCAAATGAAATAAGACGACAGAAGTTTAAGAGCAAAAATTAAACAAGGTGAAATATTAGTCATAGAATAATTGCTAAACTGTTTCTCTGCAGTGCTGTGAGCAGACCTCAACCTGTAATTATGCATCTTGTTAAATAGTTGGGACCTACAAGGGCTTCTCGTAACTGCTCAGTATGCAACACTTTAACATTTCCCCAAAGCCTGCAGAAAAATGTTTAGTTGTCCTTGATTAAACAGAGTACACTGCATATGAAGATTGTTGTGTAAAATATCCCTTGCTGTTGCCACCACCAGTGGCTTCCACTGTAAACACAAAGCACTGGCTGGAATCCAGAGTCTTTCTCACCAACTGTGGTGCTGATGCAGCTTTCTGTTAGTGAAGCCTTTTTGAGTTTAAACAGCTCAGCTAATACAAACAACAAACTAGATAAGCTTATACAGGACTTTGAATGCATTTTTTGTGGAGAGCTCAGAGATCACAGTATCATCTTATCCACCAATGAATCACATATGATATGACATGCAACCAATTTTGAATAATAAAAGGCATCTAGCTGATATGAGACATGTTTTTGGGAGAAGAGCTGGCTGCACGAGGTCAAGAGTTCAGAACATGGATGACCATAATGCTAACATTGATCCCATTACATTGAAGTGTCAACCTGATATATCTTGCTCACTTGCTCTCTTCCCTCTTATTTATTTTTAGTTGAACGTGGTGTATGACAAACACACACAGAGACAAATCGCATCACATTGTATTGCATATGAATGGCTGTTTAGAAAGTATAGATGCGACTTTGCGTAGTTTCCTTTCACCCTTCTCTGTCAGATTAAAGGTGAAGGGTGTAACAAATTTAAAGCCCAATGACGAAAAAAAATAATATATTTTTAAAAATTTTTATTGGTATCCAGTCAATTTAAAGAAATAATGTTTTGTTATTTTAGAATGAGGTATATATATCCACTTGCTGTGGGTCCACACATGGCTGCTTCCATATTTGTGCTAACATTTTTACTATGATGTTTCTGAATGGACACACAACTCTGTGTGTGAAATGAGTTTTAATGCTGCAGTACCTACTTTGTTTGATAGGTGTTTGAGCACCGTTTGGGATAAGTAACACCTTAAAATGACTATACAAGAAGACAGTAATTGTACACAATTTTGAAAAAATCTCCTGTAGTGTAGTCATTGCAGCACCTGAGCCCACTGGATCCTTTTACAGATAAAACATGTTTATTTCTGGAAGAACTTTGGCCACTGATGGCCACCGTCTATTCAACTTTCTATGCCTCTATTGATCTTTAGGTGTCAGTATTTCTTACACACTGTAACTTCGGGCCAATTAAATGCTTAATTAAGAATTTGATGTGTTGGAGGTGTTTATTTGTGTGCTTGCATACTCACATGCCTGAGCCATAAATTTGTTTCCATGATTTGGTTCACCTCATCCTGCAAAGTGAAGACAGAGAGTCTGTTAGCTTGCACACAGACTTTAAGCAGTTTCCTTTGTATGTGAAGCAAAACCTAAAATACTCAACAGTTACTTAAATAATGTAACAAGATTTAAAAGAAAGAGAGTTCCTTGTCTCGCTCAGATAGAGCTGACTGACTAAAAAGGTAAACAGCAAGCTTCTTAACTGTCACCTCTTTTCAACTGGTCAATTTCTTCATGAGATCCTTTCGGTTTTATTTGCATCCACGTGATACAATTCTACAAAAAAAAAAAAAAAAAAAAAACAAGACAAACATCCCCTCTAAAGAATTGCATCACATCACATGTGAAACTGTATGCAGACACACGTGTATAATGACACAGTCATTCAATGTGCTCATGCACATGTCAACACATTCACCTTTAGATTAATCTCACCTTCCCAAGCAAACAGATATAGCTACATCTCAGTCCAGTCTGAAAAAGGCTCCTGGAGGCAATTTTCTTTTAATCTGAGGATTTTCATTCTCAGCTTAAAACCCTCTTTTCACAGGGGAATTTGCAGCAACCCCACCCCCCCACCCCCACTGCAAGCATTAAACTTAACATTGCCAAAGCCAAACAGCGCCCTGTAACAACACTGTGACGTTTTCAGAATCCATGAAATTGAACAGACTAAATAAAGACTGGATTCACTTTCCGCTTTCACTTCTCTCGTTGCGCAGCTTATCTTTAGCTTTTTCAGTCTCAAAGGGGAGGAAACATAAAGATACTCGTGGGAAGACAGCTCACTGTTCATATGCCTGTAAGTGAAGCTGTTTAAAACAAGACACACAACTGTATGTACCAAATGTTAAAAAGGTAAACGTGTGTTTATGTGTACGTTAGCGGAAAGCTTACAACTTTGACCAGCTGCGAGATGGAGACCTCGAACTCCACAGTGACAGGGTCAGAAACATTCTCCACTGGCCTGATGAACTGGTTGTATCGTCGAAACAGCTTCCTGAATAGCCGGTCCTCGGCTTTGGATGAAAAACAGTCTGAGTTAAAGAGAGAGAAGCACACAGAGCCGTCACTGACCAGACAAGTGAATGTGAGATGGGAGTTAAAGAAAAGCAGAATAGATACAGTTAGTAGGAAAATGCAGGAAGTTTAATTAAAATTTCACTATATCTGGGGGAGCATGTATATCTGTAAAGCTAATACTGATCAATCACAGCTATCATCCTCAAACCTCCAAACCAAACTAATCAGATCCTGTCATGTTTCAGATAACTTTGATTAAGAGAATTAAGCTCCAGCCTCTTCCCATTTTGACGTGGCATTTGTTCAGTTGAGTCTTTTGAGTTTGTGGATTTAATGTTTTATATTTGATTAATCATCTATAAGTCTTCTTACTCTGCTGAGATCATCATGATGTGTTGATGTGCTAGAGATAGGGAATAATAAAGCCACAGCATCACAGAATGTAAGACTGAGGATGTAGAGTAGCAATTTCCACTTCATCAATTAATTTTTCTTCTTTTGATCTCTTGCAACCATTTTTATTTCATTGATATTACTTGGGTTGGCCACTAGGACCCACTTAGCCCAGCCCAACACCACCCTGATTTGTAGGTGTTTTTAGCACATACTCCGTCGGGGTTCTGAAGGTGCAGAGCCGGGCCAAACATCATAATGTGCCAAGATAGCAGGCCACTATTGGCCAGAATTTTCCATGATGGGATGAGTCATGAGACCCGCCATCTTTAAAACCCTGAAGCCGCGACTGTGGATAACAACATTGGCATTAATCCAAGCAGCACGTAAATTACGAGCTTGAAGTCGTTAATTGTAAGGAAAAAAAAAAAAAAGAAAAAAGAAAAAAAAACACCCCTGTGCAAATGTCACTGGGAGCTGGGAATAAAACTCCACATTAAAAATAAAGACGTCAACCCTAAGTCTTATCTGTTTAATAGCAGATTTACTGGCTACTGATGGCTGAAATCCTGTTTTAATTATCAACACTGATCCCTCTTTCCATCTCTGTATCTTATTGCAGCAAAACTTACAGCATTTTATCACATTACCAGTTTTCCATGTCAGCATCAAACCTGCATCATTGTTATGATTAGGTATATTTTTCTAAGTTCATTCTCCAAGGTAATGAAGATTAAATCTTAAGGTTAAGGAGAAATTAATTGGATGGGTTAAAAATGGTGGTGGATAATTAGTCTTGGGCATCAGGAAGAGGGGGAGATGGGAAGAAAGGAAGTTTGCATGAAAGCTCATCTGAAGGGAAAATGAATATAAGTAAGTTTTAAAAGAAAAGACTGACTCAAAAATAGTTGTTAAATCTTTTAGCCAGAGTTCTGATGGCAGGCTTTATAAAGAGGAGAGTTCTTAGTGTTGGAAAATTTTGTTCAAATAGGAGGAAACATTCAAACTCCAGGGCGAATGAGGGCAGACATGAGGACAGATCTCTTATTATAATTATTAAATGAAAGCTTTGGATTCGGGTGCCATAATCTTTGAGGAAAAGTCATTGCAACTTGGAAGGTAGGGAGTAAATTTGTTTCTTCTTTTCCAAAAATGAACCACTCAAAAGTAAATCTGTCTGCATTCATTATAAAGTGGACAGGTGTGACTAAGGCAAAGCAACTTAAACAGAGTCACATGTAAACTCCAACAAAAATTAGAAATTAATTGAAATGAGTAGTGACAAGCATGTCCCTTTTTCCTTCCAGATTACAGGCAAATTTAATTCTGTACTTGTTGGCTCAAAGGCTTCATCTTCTGAGGACATGATGTATTATGATTTATCTATACATAGGAACGTGTCTGGCAGGAGAGCTTATTTTATTTGTTAATGACTAAAATATGAAGAGTTGTATTCACAAATTTTCCAGGAAAAAAGCAAGAATGCCCAAGGCACAATATCAGGATGTCTATGATGTGGAAAATTTGTAGCAAGCTATTCTGGTACAGTACAGTTTCAGCTCCAGCTTGAGGACCGGAGTTGAAGAAGCTGAAATAGCCATGACTTCTTTTTATGTTTCCCAACCATTTTCATATTAAAAACAAATGTAAAGCATAAATAAAACAGTTTATTGACAAATGTTAATTCATCAGTGTTGAAAATTTGAGTTTTCACTATTTAATTGAAAAAAAGGTATCTGGAATTGATCTCAGTAGTAAAAATGGCTCCTGTTCTTGCATTTTTTATGACATGTTCCTGCCACAAAGTTCAAGACAAGCTAATATTTTCCACAAAATAATAAAACATCTCACTTATTTGGCTTATTTGAAGTTGGGATTGTATTATTTACTTTGAACAATGATTAAGGTTTGTGCTATTTGGTAAATCCGAAGGATTATATTTAGTTTGCAGACAATAATAGTTAAAGTAAAGTCATAAGTGACACGGAGCTGCTCCTGTTGGATGTGTAAGCTGCACAAGTTTTCAAACCGATCCACATCAAAGCAACAAGTTTAAAGTCCTCCACACAGTTTGCAACTTTGACCCCTATTGAGTCACACCAGTTAGCCCTCTTGTGCTTTGCAAAGATGATCACCCACTCTTCCTCTTTCAAGACTCTTCAAGAGCTCTTCAGAAACCCCACTCACTCTCATCATCATCATCTATGAATATCGAAATCAATACCACATTTTTCTTCATGTAAGGAAGCTTAAAATATTGCATGCAGGAGAGGACATAAAGGAGAGACTGGATCGGAAGGAAAAACTGGAGCTAAACAGGAGATAGAAGCTGGAAAGTAGATATGAAGAACTTTAAATATCATGTTTCAACACCAAAATAACAGCAAACTAGGATCAAGTATCTTTTGTTCTTTTTCTTTCTTTATAAACTATTTGAAATGCTATCCTCATTTGACTAAATCCAGTTAAATTGGGCTTGGAAAAGCTAAGAGAAAAATCTTCTAATTAGAACAGACTTCTTTGGAGAAGGCCTTGAACGTCTCGTGATGAAAGACCCATGACCCCATTTCATCAAGTTCCCTCCTTCAAAGGCAAAAGATAACCTCCTACATGCAGACAACAATGACACCAGGAACCTAGCTGAGGATGAACTCTTGATGACAGCCCCCTGAAGACAACGACAATCCGAGCTGAAAAACAGGAAGAGAGAAAGAAAAAAAAAGCACTGAAGAAATAAACAGAAAAGAGCACCTAGATGAGGAAAGAGAGAGAAGAAAAAAGGGAAAATGAGAAGAAAGACTGAAAGCAAAGCCTTCTTAAGATGTCACTCTGAAGATTATAAGAATCCAGACTTCATTTCTGCCTGTCTGATAGCTGCTTAGCATGTGCTAATGCTATGCTAAATAGAGTTTAAGGGGGAGCATGAACATTTTGCATCTGATTTGGCAAAGGAATGGAAACATTTTCATACACAGTGTTTTTTAATCAGCTCAGTGATACAACAAAATACCACAAAAATACCTGAGAAAAGAAGAAGCAAGCAAGGAAGGAAGGTCATTTCAAAGTAACAAAGTAGAAATATTAAATGGACTAAAAGGGCCACCGTGGTTCTTCATCACATTTTGGGATATACACAGTGCCAGTGCTGCTGTCTGCTACACATCCACCAAATAAACTGGAGCTTTGATCAAGGCAGAATCCCGCATTCACACCCACTCACACACATGCACACACAAGCATTTGTGTAACCACAACACACATTTTATATAGTCAGAAGTTTTTCATGTTGAGATTTAAAAAAAAAAAAAAAAAAAAAGGAACCAGAAAATAAACAACTGGTTCTGTTTACTTTTATCTGGATTTCTAACATGTCCTCCCAATATCTCTTTCCCATGTTAGTATTTTTCTACCAGTTTTTACTGCTGCTTTCATCATAGTAGGATTAGCTCACACCACGGCATAAAGAGTGAAAAATACTTCAAAGGATAAAAATATTTGATGAAAAATAGCATGCTCTCTGTTAAAAACTGACAAAGGTGACCAAGACTGCTGCAAAAAATATTAGGCCTACGTACACCCAGCATCTCTGAACATAATAACGATGCCTTTATATGTATTGTAGTTTCAGTAGAACAGGACTTAACTCATACAGACTCAATGAACTTTTAGCCCCACCCTGAGGCTGTAGGTGGAGGGTTCTGAGGTGCAGGAGGCCCAGAATTGGAAGGTGCAGGTTATCTCTTCTGCAGCTTTGGTCTGTCTGTTAGCAACATAACTCAAGAAGTTACGGATGACTTTTGATCAAATTTGCAGGAAATCTCAGAAATGGAATAAAGTAGAAGTTATTATCTTTTGAGGATGATCCAGCTCATCACCTCGATCCAGGAATTTCTTTAAAGGATTCTTTACTATGGGGGATAATTTTGCTAGAGGGATAGTTAGAGATAATTAGAGCTTCTAACTCTAAAATAATGCCCACAGCCATTGGCAAAACTAAATTACAATGGCTTGGTGGACGTCTGTGCTCTCTGAGTGCTTCTAGTTATTTATTAAATATATATAATTTAAAGCATTTTCTCCTGTTTTTGTCATTCCTCTGTTCATTCAGAAACTCGTCTTTAAATTTCACATTTTTTTTTCTATCATACACTTCAACACACTACCTTCTTTCCTGAGATCCCCTGTGTGCTATCTTTAAGCCCTTGTTATCCCGTCATTGTCAAAATGTCAGACTTCGGGTTGTAAATGGTCTTTATTCAGTCAAGTTTATGTGATGGTTAAAGTCAGTTTTAATCAAATGTCAGGTCAGATATTTGTTAAGTGTAGGTTTGTATATATATCCATGTTTGCTTATTTATCTATAAAAAAAAAGAGTAATGCACATTCAATAGCACAGGAGCTTCAGTCTGTCATTAAATGTGTGATTCAACCACACAGACTAATTGTCATTCTGCAGTCGCTGGCAGGTTAATGGCATATAAAATATTAAAATAAACTACAAGTATATTACAGTAGCATGCTATTATTGATAGGAACTAGCAAGTTAGATCATATTTCTCCATCATTCTTCATTCTCTCTATGAAATAAATATAAAAATCTTCCTCTTCATGAATCTCGTACTTGCTTTAAAGATGTCATACTGTCATATTATTAATAAAATCAAATCGAACTTTATTTAAATAGCACTTTTCAGACAAAAGTAACTCAAAGTGCTTAAAACAAAGCAATCAGGTGCAAACATACATTCAAATAGACAATTAAGAGTAATGATAAAAGCATAACACGGAGCATGAAAAGCAGCTTGTCCATGTTTAGTCCTAACTCTGGGAATGGAGAGCAAGCCTTTGCTCTGAGACTGCTGATTTAATTTTGCTTCTTAGTTTCTTCATTTGGTTAAAAAGTCAGACACTTTCTGTAATTTTGAAATCAGGCCAAAACCTTTTCTTTATGATAACGTGTATAACTTGCTTAGGTAACCCTGTATCTCCTTTTAATTGTTTTTATAGGTTCAAACTGCAAAAAGATCTCCAATAATGCTCTAAACATCTTTCCTCTGCCCTCTTCTCTTCTTTTCTGTCTTCTCTATGCATGTATTTGCTGTTTTTGCACATTTCCAGCTTTTTCTCTCTTCCCTGTAGTTTCTTTCTTTCTGCAGGTATCTGTGGCCACAGACCTTAATCTGCCTGACGTGCAGTTATTGGTCCATCTGGAAAGTAACAAATTCTGACCAGTGGCTGGTTTTTTTGCTGCTTTCTTTCTCTTTTTGGCCTGTTTTTCCCTATCTTAACCCCTCATCCCCATCCATTGGAGACAAATGATGTTCCTCTCTAAGCCTGGTTTCATTAGGGCCCCCCGCCCTTTTGTTGCTGTATGCTTGCTGGTTGAATTAGTTGGGTTTAATTTATTTGCGCTTTTAAGCAGAAATGGAACCAAGAGTGCTTTATAAAGCAAAAACAACAACATAAAAATCAATAAAAAGAGACCTGATATGTGTTTTTGTATTAAATAAAACAACAGCTTAAAAATGCAGCTTTCTATTCCTCAATAATGAAACTAAGTATTATAAATAAAGCCAGTTGTACATGAAGGACAGAGAAAAGCACAGAGGGTTGTAGTTACAGTACATTTAGATCCAAAGCATGTACAATTAATGTGCTCAACGGTGCAGTTTCAATTATTTAACTCGATGTGCAGAACATGGTAAGACTCACTTAGAAAACAAGTTGCTTCAAATGCACATTCCCTGACATGTTTTATGAACCCATGTCATGAGAATAAATACAGTAATTGTGCAATTTCTATATTTGGGGAGACTTTTCTTTGCACAGAAACTGAGCTGTTCTATTTGATGACATCTGAAATGGAAAATTAAGCTATTTAACTTTCATTTGACCTGCCTGGAAATAGAAAAGAAATGCCAAATAACAAAACAAACATGAGCATCTCACAACTTTAAATCTTTATAGTAAGACTAATAGATTTTGCAGTCTCATGCTACATTTTGATGGGATTTAAATGAGTGATAGAGGAGAAAGGACTATTTTGTGGGTTGTGTGAGAGGCTTGTGTTAGAGATCCATTAGTCTTCATTCTCCCCTGAGCATGCAAACGCTTTTAAAGGAGAGTGAGGTGAAGAGAAAGAGATGGGCACGAAAGAGAATATGTTTGTTTCTCACATGCCTCATAATTCTGTTTATGTTGACCAATGCATGAGGCTGAAATGACTGTTTTCCTTTGGTACCTTCAAAGAAATTACCTGAAATTACATGAATTCAGCTGAAGAGGAAGGTGAGAAAACAATCTTTTGAAGCTTAAAGTTTATGACAGCAGCAGGACCGTAGAGATTTGTGAGTAAGAAAACAAGGTGAGGTCATAAGAAAGTGAGAGACAGGTGCAAAAAGCTTGAGTAGATAGGATGCTGGGGCAGGAATCTCCCTCTGCAAGCTGCTCTTTCTGACCCAAACTGCATTCTGCAAGAAAACTGCTTTAACCGACTTTTCCTTTTTGGTTTCTGTCTCTTTGAACAGATATGGGTATACAAATATAGGTCCAGCTCCACTGAAAGCCTCATGACATTCACACACGACTCCACATGTATCTGTGTGCTCACATACCTTCAAAAGATCACATAGAAATTTCCCTCAAGGTATAGTCACCAAAAAAGTAGGTTACATTAATTTTAATACCTTCATGGAAGAAAATCACTCAGCCTTTGTAGTTCAATGTCTTTTTCCTGGTTATGTCATTTTAATAAAACCATTTTGTTCTTATTAGATGCAAATGACATCCAATTATTCCTTTCTCTTGGATTAGTAGAATATCTGCTTCACTTTGGAGGAAAATTAGACATCAATGATAGGATCAAGTTATGTTGGAACTTAAAATATTATAAGAAAAACAGCAGAAATGAGCAATGGTTTATTTAGCCACAAAATACGTAAAATGTATTTTTATTTATGGCTAGATAAAGCAATGCTGTGCTTAGTGAAACAGAAAACTCCTACAAACAGGTTGAGTGCTCATGAAGATGAATCTAAAGTAAGGGCTGTAGCATGATGACTGTGACTCAGTTTGTATTAAGCCACACCCCTTCGCTCTATAAATGTTACTGTGATATAAACCTTGTTACAACACAGCTGCACACACACACACACACCTCATCGCCACAGTTCATTGGATCATCAGTCATGCATTCAAACACGCTGAGAGAGCAGCTTCTGTTTCAACAAAACAAACAGCGAAGCAAATGTACCTACAGGCTGTAAGAACACCTAACAAACGCTGCTTTATACATGGAAGTGATAAACACCTTCAAAATGATTTTTCAGTCTTCAACCTTACAAGAGGTGACTTAACAGATTCATAGTTGAACAAAGGTGAATGCTGTCATAATTGTTTCCCAATCTAAAATAATTAGACAAAATATCAATATAGCCAAAGTGCTCAGAGTAACATCCAATGACCAAAAATAAAAATAAAATAAAATAAAATTAAAAAAAAAAACATCATGGAAATAAGACACAAGAAGACTCCAAACAATCCAGTGACTCAAAATGAGATCGACTCTGATAATCTAGAATAAAATAAACAACCTAAATTTGGTCCAAACTCAAAATTGAGGCACAAATTAAACAACATGGCAAAGAAAACAATCATAATAAGACACAGAATAGCCAGAATGCCAACAAACATATGCAAAAGTAAGAAAATTAGACTCAAGACAACCAACACTGGGCTAGAAAATAACCACAAAGATCTCTTAAATGTTGTGTTTCTTTCTTTAGGCTGCCTTGCTTCATAGAACGAGTCATTCTCAGGGGACTCCAACAGAGTCAGAAATAAGCCACAGCTCAGAAGATGCTTCTAACCGCCAGCTGTTCCCTGTAATAAACAACTTCAGAAGTTTGTAAAATGGTTAAAATGACTTCCTAGAAGTGTTCTTGTTCTGGTAGTGTCCTCAAATAATGGGATTCAGGGTCACACCTTTTCACAATCATTTAGGTACAAATTGGCTCAATATGGGCCTCTGAAAATAGAGCGAGTGAGAGAGAACACACATCTCACAGGGTCATGCTTGGTTTAAAGCCCATTTGCCATCGTGCATAAATCAGATAGCTGCTATTTATGCCCTTGGAGCAAACGTTTACGTTGGTGCTTTGAAATGCTGCAGAATAATTATAGTTTGTGCGTCTATTTTACTGAGTGGTTTGAGGTCACTTTGTTCAGGTCAGTGATTAATATACTGGTTGGATTTCAATTATAACAAATCCTTTCTTCCATTCCTGATAGTATTTTGTTGTCCCTTCTTTTCCTTCATCTCTGCCTTGCTTCCATCCCTCTGCCCTCCCTATCCCTTCTGTCTTCCTTCCTTTCCCATCATTCTTACTTCAACTGGATCTTTTATTTTTTCCTTTGATTCTTCCCACCTTTCTCTAACTTTCTATCCCTCGCTTTCACTTTTTCTTCATCACTTTTCTTTCTCAAAGCCTGACATTTTTTTCTTACTTCCATTAACCCCATGCTCTTCCTACCCTTCTCATATATATTTGTGTGTGTGTGTGTGTGTGTGTCTGTATGTATGTATCAAAGCTAACCTTAAAATGACCCCACTTCACAAGCTTTCCTCCCCCTAAAAATATATTTCCCCCGATATTTTCACAAAGAAGTGCAGCAGTTTATAAGTTAAACTTTTCCTACACGCCTCAGTTACTGTAAAACTGAAGAAGGTCATCATATTAACACAGACACATGCTTTGCTTTGAGAAGGGTCTTTATCAAATGCCTTCAGACAATTAGAAAATTTCCTATCTACGCTCTGCATGAACAGACAACACGGACACCGGCCCTGTATAACCTTGTAACTCACTCCAGCTGCAAACAGGAAAACATCCTAATCTGGTTTGGTTTCCTGAAATCTCGCCTCAGAGCTAAATTTGCATTCTTCAACATTCATTTGCCTTTTATCTGGATTCTTGTGCATTTCATTTTGCTGGCCTAGTTTTTGTTGACTGGTGGGATAAGTTTTCTTTTTGTGTTTGTCTGGTGTTAAATTCTCAGGTTTTTATGCGCACTTTTTTTGTGATTTTCAAAAATGTACTTAGAAAAAGTTAAAGGAAACATCTCGAGATCGACACACCTCTTTGACTTCTCTGCATTAGACGGAAAAAAAAACTTTGCCACCTCTTTTTTTTCTTTTTTACTTCCAGTGATAGAAATACGAAGAGAGTTATTTTAAACGTGTTAGAGAAACCGCTGTTTTTAAGTTATTGGTTTATGGTCACCAGTGCGCGCCATCCTCGCTGTTCCTGCTTTTGTGAAGAGTTTAAAAAAAAAAACGAGACTCTGAATGTGAACCTACAGGATGAAGTCTTCAACCCTACTTTAGATAAATCCCACTTACCTCGTGCTTTCAAACCCACGAGAAGAATCAGCAAAGTCCACCTTCCCGCTGACCTCATCTCTTTCCCTGCGTGACTTGTCGTTCAGCCTGTTTTTTAACAGATCAGGGACCTTGTCTGTTTAATCAAACGGAGAAACAAGTAATGTCAAAACATCCGCCTGTCCCCTGGTGCCGTGTCTCTTGCTGTGCCGGTGCGCTCCTTCCTGATATGATCCGAACTTGTCTTCGTTTGTCCCTCCCCTATGAGCGCGAAGCTCCCCGCCGACGCATCCATACGGACTCGAAACGCGGGGAGGGAATTTGATTCCGCGGCTCAAAGAAAGAAAACGACTAATAAGTTAAACACCTGAATACTGAAACATGTCATTCAGTATGGTTTAAATGTTCTCATTCAAAACTCAATCTGTAGAATCTCTTCGATTGTTTTTGGGAACTTTGATCATAAAATTTAGCTTAGCCTGATTTGAACTCAATGATAGAAAGTTTCTTTGTTGAAGACTTAAAGCAACCCAGCTCGTTCCAGCACCACGGACAGAGGACGAGAGTTTTATTTGCGCTCTCTGGGGTGCTGAAATTATCCCAACAAACTTGTTTTCATTTCATTTAACACCTTTTCAATGTTGTGACAAATCAGTAAATCTCATGTCAGAGTGTCCCGATGAGTTTAAGTAAAATTATCGCATTACTTCTGCCTGTTTGCACGGCTAGATCCAAGATTTGAGATCGTCCGTTTTGGCATTGCTGTGTCTTTTCCCAGCCACTAAACCGCAGCACTGCGCTGTGCAGAGTTTATCTGTTGGGAAGCGTGCTTCCTGCCTCAACGATGTGCGCATTATAAGATCCCCAGGTGTCTATTTACCAGCTCCCAAATTACGCTGATTAAGTTTAATTTTAGCCCCTGATTTTACACGCTTGGTTTGACGTCATCAAACTAAGTAATTCAAGTGGCAAAGCTGAGATGTTTGAAGGGTAGGGGGAAGAAAGGATGGAGACGCAAATGAAGGGATATGTCCTGATGCTGCACGCGGAGACAGAAGAGAGAATGAGACAGGCTTAATTCCCTATCCTGTGACTGTATGAGTGTATTAAGTCTGGCTTGTGTATGTTTGGGGTTATTATCCTGCCTGGTTCTAAATAAATAACAACTTGAAAAAGTAATTAAATATAGAAAGTGTTAATTTCCAGGCAAACACCTGCTAACAACTGAGCTATAATATCAAAGATTCAACATATTTTCGGTTTAGAGAGAGAATAACAACACATTCTTACATGCAGGTGTTTGCCAGTGATTTATTGTCATCCAGAGTCGCAATACTTAAAAGAAACGTCTAGCTTGTGGTTTTCTGCCTCAGGTAAAGCCAACCAGCAGTGGCAGATTAGATATAAATATCCAAATACATGAATCATAGGTGCATGCACACTGTCCCTAATACACACACATTTATAAACACTTGATGCTAAGTCTGCCCCTTCCCCCGTGGCTTTATCTTCCTGGATAAACAAAAACAACCATCACAACAATGCAATTTTTGTTTGAAAAAGTTGTGACAACTGTCAAGTTTTTTTCTTTTCAACATGAACAAAACCACTAAAACAATGTTGTATTCTTCTCCTCCTTTTCCTCTGCAAAAGAAGGGAGTTCACTGATTCTAATCTGCAGAGACAAAAGCTGCATAAAAAGAACAGATGAAGAAAAGCAGAATGAGCACAACAGGGATAATGTGCTTTTGCTGTTGCTGGTGTTGCCATCAGACAAGTGCTGTGCTCACAGTGTGCCGTCATGACATGCTTGTCTTCACCAGCCTTATTAGTGAAGCAGTTTGGAGGAGGAACTGGGTGAGAACCAATGTTTCTGCCAGGATTGTTTAGTGTGATGCACCATGACTTGTCCTGCTGTCCCACCCTGTGATGTTTTATTCATAGGGTTTTTTTTTTTTTTTTTTTTTTTGTAAAATCTGGGTGCACTAAGTCCAAAAGCCTCTTAGTTCTCTTGTTTTACTGGATTTTATTCCATTTCATGCTTTCCGCCACCTTTTTTTCATCCACACCGCACACCTGGAGCAGATTTATTTCTTCTGCACCTACTCTCATTCATACAACATACACTGGAGCCATCTTTCATCCTCAAGTGAAACACAGCACATTAAAATATCTATCTCCCTCGCTAGAACTTTTAGACCATGCTGAATTATTCACATCCACATATCTGCGCCACGTCCCCTGACCCCGTGAAGAGTGCTTTTATTTCCAACCCCACGTAATGAAATCCAAATGGTCTGTTTTTTCTCTCCCTGGCATGACCATCTCACGGAGGTGCGTTTAATGGACTGGAGTTGATGGGAGGCTTCTGGGTTCTTCCAGGATAGGGTTGTCAATATTGTGTCTTAACTATATAGTGTGGTGGAGATTACAATAAGGACAACAGAATGCATGATTTTCAGAAAAGCTCAGAGCCATGTATCCAAGAAATCTCATCAGTTTCCTGTCCTGGTAATGTAATCTGTAATGTAATTTTGAGATAGCAGCATATCCCTAGGCTCTTGTTTTCAGTTAGACAGCATTAATGTGGCATGATGGGAACTATATTACATTAATACTAAAATATACAACCTCTTACCATGTACACTTTTAGTACAGATGTGCACAGACATTTAAGGGGCTGCTTACAGTGTACGATTGTCCACAGCAGCTACTTTAAATGTCGCTCCACTGGAAAGGCTCTTGTGTAATGACATTCTCACACTTAGCTTTTAACATTGTCATGTACCTGTCTGATGAGTCGCCTGATGATCATCATGCACTCCAATCACTCTGGTTTGGATCCATGTGGCTGAGCCTCATCTGAAATAGTTGGGATTAGAATAAAGAATACCACTGTCCACAATCTGTTTTTATCACAGTCATTATACACTGCCAGAACATCTCACTTCTGTTATCACCTTTATTCAGCAATATCTTCTTACAAATCTTAGTTTTTGTATGAAAGCCCTCCGTTAGAATCACAAATGGGTTCGTGGACTTCAAAATTGTTCATATCTTCCCTCTTAGAATGATGAAAACCAATCTTTTATGTTGAAAAGATGTGCCAGCTGGCTCTGATTTGCAGGTAAACGCCCAAAAATATCAATAAAGATAAAGACTGAATGACTGTGTGCAGACAGAGACAGGCAGAGGCAAGGAAAAATAACACACATAATGTCAAAAGAATGAACAGAAGTAAGGCAAAGTAAATTTGTTTGTAGAGCATTTCCTGTAAAAGACAATTCAATTCATGGTGAAGTTGCTTTAATGTGCATATGTGTGCAGTCTTTTCAGGTTTTGGGAGGACCAGCGTATTGACTGTAACTTGTTACTGAATAAATGAAAAACAGTTTAATTTTCCTCTAGGAGAATTCTAATGTTCTGAACACAGTCTCTCAATATATTGCTATTTATTTTAAAACAACAAATGTTTTGTAATTTACCTCAGGCTATTTAAGAGATCTGATCAAAAACATGATTTTATCATTGTATTTTAATCAACTGAACAGCAGAAGACAACACAAACACTGATTTTGTTTCCGCACAATTGGCAGGGCTGCAAGGTGGCGTGGTGGTTAGCACGGCGGCTTCAAGGCAAGTTCGCTGGTTTGAGCCTCAGCTGGGGGTTTTGAACAGTGGCCTTTCTGTGTGGAGTTTGCATGTTTTCATCATGTATCCACAGGTTTTCTCTGAGTACTTCCTCCGGTGGTTGTTTTTCTCTCTATGTTGGCCCTGTGATGGACTGGTGACCTGTCCAGGGTGGACCCTGCCTCTCGCCTGGTGATTGCTGGGATAGGCTCCAGCTTCCCCGCGACCTGAATTGGACTGAATATTAATTGAATATCCCAATGTTCGTGCCTTTTGTTGATAATCACTTCCACAGCATGAAATGATTAAGTTAGTGCTCTCTATCAACAGCAATGTTAGTAGCATTAGCTGCTAGCTTAGCTTTGGCTCTGAGCCCGTTTATGCAATTTCCAGCTTGTGTCCTGGTCTGGTCATTAAAAAATAATGAAGTCTTAGTGTTATCATTAAATAGAATCTAACCTGAATATTCCAGGTCATTAGGCAGCCACAACAGCTTAAAAAGAAATAGAAACATGTCCACAATCATGAGGGTTTGTTCATGCAAAGCTGATAAATAAGCTGTTCCCACGCCTGTATTTATCCATGATTTAGTCACATTTCTAAGCATTATTATGTAGCTCATTACATCTGGCTCTAAACATATGTTTCTAACACGTAGCCCAAGTCATTTACACCAAGATTTAAGTAGAAAAATAAAAAACTCTGACAAAGTGTGGAATTGGCATCAAAGTTTTATTTTCTTTCATGAAAATTTCTTAAACTAAAGCCTCTCCAACATGATGTCCTTCTTTCCTTCATGTGAGCTTTTGTGGTCAAATCAACAATCAACAGACCATCTTCAGTATGGCATGTCACACATAGCGACATAAACACTAAACAACAGCTTTCTACATGTGGCTGTTGTTGTGTTTACTGCAGATTATCTGTGTTTTGGCAGCTTTTGGTGTGAAAATACTGCCTAAGGAATGTGATGAACTTTTATTCAAATGATATTGTGCAAAATGGATGTTGTTAATATGGTTTCGGTTTGTAGCTGGACGTTTAATATCAGTCTCATAACTGTCACTTACACAGCAGGACACAGAATACCTAACCTTTTCCTTATACTGTGAAAAGAAAAAAAAGATCAGTTGGAAAGGTGAAGAAACAACTAATTAATTTAAGGAAATGTGAGTTATTGCCTCAGGAAAGGCGGAGTCAGTGCCTACTGATATGATGTAATAACTAAAGAGCAATCTTTGCACCCTGTTTTTTCTTGAACATTTAGAGATAATAAAATTTTACAAATAAGTAATTAAGTTATACACTGTGTGCAGAATTATTAGACAAATGAGTATTTTGACCACATCATCGTCTTTATGCATGTTGTCCTACTCCAACCGGTACAGGCTTGAAAGCCTACTACCAATTAAGCATATCAGGTGATGTGCATCTCTGTAATGAGAAGGGGTGTGGTCTAATGACATCAACACCCTATATCAGGTGTGCATAATTATTAGGCAACTTCCATTCCTTTGGCAAAATGGGTCAGAAGAGAGATTTGACAGACTCTGAAAAGTCAAAAATAGTGAGATGTCTTGCAGAGGGATGCAGCACTCTTAAAATTGCCAAGCTTTTGAGGCGTGATCATCGAACAATCAAGCGTTTCATTCAAAACAGTCAACAGGGTCGCAAGAAGCATGTTGAAAAAACAAGGCACAAAATAACTGCCCATGACCTGAGGAAAATCAAGCGTGAAGCTGCCAAGATGCCATTGGCCACCAGTTTTGCCATATTTCAGAGCTGCAACATCACTGGAGTGCCAAGAAGCACAAGGTGTGCAATACTCAGGGACATGGCCAAGGTAAGGAAGGCTGAAAAACGACCACCACTGAACAAGACACACAAGATAAAACATCAAGACTGGGCCAAGAAATATCATAAGACTGATTTTTCTATGGTTTTATGGACTGATGAAATGAGAGTGAGTCTTGATGGGCCAGATGGATGGGCCCGTGGCTGGATCAGTACAGGGCAGAGAGCTCCACTCCGACTCAGACGCCAGCAAGGTGGAGGTGGGATACTGGTATGGGCTGGTATCATCAAAGATGAGCTTGTGGGACCTTTTCGGGTTGAGGATGGAGTCAAGCTCAACTCCCAGTCCTACTGCCAGTTTCTGGAAGACACCTTCTTCAAGCAGTGGTACAGGAAGAAGTCAGCATCGTTCAAGAAAAACATGATTTTCATGCAGGACAATGCTCCATCACACGCATCCAAGTACTCCACTGCATGGCTGGCCAGAAAAGGTCTAAAAGAAGAAAAAATAATGACATGGCCTCCTTGTTCACCTGATCTTAACCCCATAGAGAACCTGTGGTCCCTCATCAAATGTGAGATCTACAGGGAGGGAAAACAGTACACCTCTCTGAACAGTGTCTGGGAGGCTGTGGTTGCTGCTGCACGCAATGTTGATCGTGAACAGATTAAGACACTGACAGAATCTATGGATGGCAGGCTTTTGAGTGTCCTCGCAAAGAAAGGTGGTTATATTGGTCACTGATTTGTTTTTGTTTTGTTTTTGAATGCCATAAATGTATATTTGTAAATTTTGAGTTGTTATATTGGTTTCCCTGGTGAAAATAAATAAGTGAAATGGGTATATATTTGGTTTTTGTTAAGTTGCCTAATAATTATGCACAGTAATTGTCACCCGCACACACAGATATCCTCCTAAGATACTAAAACTAAAAAAGCCCCACTCCAACTTCCAAAAATATTCATCTTTGATATTTATGAGTCTTTTGTGTTCATTGCGAACATAGTTGTTGTTCAATAATAAAATTAATCCTCAAAAATACAACTTGCCTAATAATTCTGCACACCCTGTATACTCAGTTTAGATAATGCAACAGTCTATTACGCCAACGTTTTATCTGATGAAATTGGCACACCTGACATGGTGAAGGCTAAAACAAGCCACCTTGTTCTTAAATTGTGGATCATCACTGTTATGCACACACCTTACATACAGATCTGTTCATTTTTATGATTGATAAAAGCAATAATTTGACTTCCCACACAGGTCTAAGTTTACCGCAAGAGTGGCTTCATGCAAACCTTAGTGCACTGCACCTACATAGAGATGATTTACATCAGCAGTTGGGGCTGTATTTTCATCTTGTGGCCAAACTGAACATCCACACAGGAATACACCTAGCGATGCTCATGTGATTTCATGCTGCGTTTGCAAAATGAAATCCCCCCAGGACAGGAAAATATCATATGGTCTTATATATATATATATATATATATTTTGTTAAAAAGTGGGTTGCTGGCAGTAATTGCAATAAATTCTAAGGGGGTCACTATTCTTGGGGCCAAATTACTTCAAAACTGACCCAGCAAGTTTAAATTTAAGTTGCATGGTCCCCCTTTCAAATATATGGCTCAGGATAGCTTTCACTTACACACTGAGCTTCGCAGGTGCATGTTAGTGATGATGAGCATGAATCTGAATTAAGTGTGGCAGTTCACCAGTTTGGCAACAGTATGAGTCGGTAGCTTGCTCTATAGAGGAAAGAAGTATCTGACACTCACTGATTATCAAGCCACAGGCAAAAGAAATACTAAAAATACACTCAGTCCACTGTTAGTACATTGTAAGTGCTATTTAAGAACATCACACCCTTAACTGTCTGCAGGGCATCTTTTATTCATTGGTGTGGCATAAATGGGAAGAAAGGGGTACAATTAAAGTCCAATGTGCTCTCTTAAATTTACTTTGAAGCAAATTTTTTAACCTTTCTGGCAAGTATGAGATGTTAAGACTGTGAAAAGGCTTCCAAACAGTCACAATTTGCTCTTACACCCATTTAAACATCAGAAATAAATGGTGAGTCATGTTTGCCATGAATTTGTTTCTCAGTGCTCTTCATGCTAGAGTCAGTTTATGGTCATCTCCATCCACGATGCTGAACAGGCATACCTACGACCCATACACACAAGCTGACACACAGACAGATCAAATGTTGCTGGAAGTGGGTTATCCAGAGGGAAAAGCTGACTTAAGCCATCATGCTTAGCTGGTGATACCCACAGGAACCAGAAAATCGCAGCAAAAACTGACAAAAAACAATACTGCAGCCAAATCTCAGAGCAATTTGTCTAAGAACTGAAGGGTTTACTGCATATACAACTAGCTCTTTCTTTTTTCCGGCAGTAATAAGCTGAAACCTCTCAATTTAAAACAATCCAAACAAATGTGCAGGAATTCACTCTGAAGGCTGGGATCTTGCACGCGGCTTGGCCCATGTTCTTACTTATTTGGGCGTGTAGTGTGAAAAAGGACAGATAATTGGGTTTATCATTGGTGTATTTTTAGTTCCCATTTTTCCACACACAGATTATGAAAGAGAAGGGATAAGGAAGAGTGAAATGGAGAGTAGTAAATAGAAGAGGAACATGCAGGAGAAATGAAAAGAATGGGTCAGAAAGATGGGATAAAGCAACGGTGTTCTCCTCCTGGAGCTCTTGTGCAAGAAGACAGAGCAGAACGTGTTCGCTTGATGGCTGCAGGGGGAGGGCTGATAAACCCCATTTATTTAGAATAGCAACCTGAAGAAACTTAAGTAACAGGAGGAGCAATATGTTCAGCATGATTCAGACATCAGTTAACCCTGGTAGTTTTTGCAAAGCCTAGGGATGTAAATCTGCTGACATCTGGGTGGTTTGAGACATCAGATACAGTCTGTGAGACAGAAAAGGCTGCTTTTTTACTGTAGCCACAGAAAAACTGAAGATGAGGGAGAAACAAAAAGCCTGCTTTTCTGCTTATCTGTAAATCTCTTAATTATCAAAACTCTAGTTATAATACTTTAACAAAATGTTCCCCTTCTGTTTATGTTTAGACAAGCTTAATATTGTCTGGTTGTCGGCTCATATTTACCACACTGCCATTGGAGTGATACAATATCCTTTTCTAGCCTTTGACAAGAGGCTTTGAAAGACCAATCTTTTGAGAAACTGTGATCATACTGTTCATGAACATGGAACAAGAGACAAAGCAAGCATTGGGCAGTCTTCCAATGAAACAGCCATTTGAGGAAATCAAGAAATGTCCAGACTTGACTCTTAAATCAGTTTTGAATTCTACCGAGAATGTGTGAATTAGAGTGAAATCCTTCCAACCTCTGAGACTAGAGTCCATCTTGTAATTATTATAGACTGCCTTTACATCCCTCAGCGGCTCTTACTAGCAATCGTCAACAAGGAGGACAGCCACACCACGGGGCGTGTGAAAGAATGAAAAGAACAGTTAGGGGCCAAGAGGGAAGTGAACATCTTTTGCAAATGATAGATCCTGGAGAAATGTCATCCTGTGTAAAGCTAGAAACTATTCAGGAATACGGGGCAGCACATTAATTCCACCCAAAAAAAAAAAAAAAAACTTATCATTTTAGGGGATTTGATGAAGAAAAATAAACGTTACATTTACATCTAAAACTGCAGCGTTACCGGCTTCATCAGAATCAGGTTTACTGAGATACAGGACATAAAATCCCCAAAACAAAATCTTAATCTTCAAAGCTTCTTCCAGTGTCCAAAATATTATTAATTTAAGATAAAACCTAAAATGTTAGCACAAAAGTGTGGTGTACAGTAAGCAAAGAAACGGGATAAAACACATTTATGGTAAAAATAATGACTGTAGACAAGTTGAGTTAAAAAGCTTGTTAGCCAAGTTAATAGCTAAAGATATTTTTAGAGGGAAGAAGTGACATTTGATAAAAAGAGCACTTTATATGGGGGTGGCTTTTGCTTTGTGGTAGTGTGGCAGCCAGTGGCAAAGACTGGAGAGATGGGATGGAGGGAAGAAAGATTTTAAATAAATATCAGCAATTTCTGGATGCAAATGTCACTTTGCAAGCAAATAAAGTAAGGAAAAAAGAGGCTAGCTTCAATGTCAAAATCCACCATAACTGCTTCAGGAAACACAAACGAAAGCCTTTTTTTTTTTTTGTCTGCATTGTTTCCAATACACGTTTTCTCATGAAGCTGCTGCTGAGCAGAAAGTAGCAGGAGTTTCAAATCAACATATCAGAATGCCTTAAAATATGTAGCTTTTATTGTTTTGTTTTTTTTTAAATAGAAACCCAGTTAAAAGGAAAACAGAACAAATTTGCAAAACCAAGTCCTGCAGTCTCTTCTCACTTCAGGCTTTTCTATCAACCAAAATCCCAAAAATTTATGCTGCTGAGTCTTTCTGTTGAAGCCGTTTTTACTAATTACTTTCTAACAAGGGCTACATCTACAGACCACAACATTCAGACTAAATTATGACCTTGTTCTAAAATTAAAAATATATTAACATTGATTAATTTCTTTATTTTCCATTCCCACATTATTTCATACAGGGTCACGGGTGGCTCCATGTAGCCAAATGCAATCACTGAATACTCTAAGTATTGCTTTATTTAAGCTAGGTTGATCAGAAATGTTTGCATGGCTATTTCTTATTCACACTGAGTCCTTAATCGGATTAGTATTAGAATATTTTTGTGCATTTTATGCAAGCCTCACTGCTTGACCAATGCTTTTGGGATAACGTTAGATCAAGTCTTTATAGACAAGGATTTATTGGCTACTAATGATTTCATATCCAGTTGCAGGTTTTTTCCAATGATTTTCACAATAAAAAGCTACAGTATATACAAATTCAATAGAACTCAATGTTTGCAGATTTCTCACATATTCACAACCATAAACACAACATTACATTATATAAGCTAGCAGCTCAGAGCTGGCCTTCCTCTTCCTCATCTGTTCTTCCCCTGGACTCACCAACACAAATCTCTCAGCTTCATACTTGTGTTAACCTTCCACTGATATCACACACACACACCTACACACACAAGCCAGAGGGAACCCAGTAAATATGGGTTTTGTCAATAACTGTCCACCAGAGCAGAGGCTCATAGTTTCTTGCTGATGTGCTGACTTCAGGTCAGAAATCAGCACTTCACTTTTGCTGAGATAAGGGATTTGGACCTGTTAAATCTTATCATGGTCTACTCTCTCTCTCTCTCTCTCTCTCTCTCTCTCTCTGTGTGTGCGTGTGTGTGTGTGTGTGTGTGTGTGTGTGTCCATTCAGGCAATAGTCCATTAGGAGTAACAGGGTGCTGCTGACAGATAAATGGGGATCCAAATTCCACATATTATTCTTTCTGTGTCAGATGAAGTTTACAAATTTGGGAACATAAGCTTGGGAACACAGACTTGTTCTCAGTGAAGCAAAAGCATGTGTGTTTTCAAGCAGATTCGCTCTTTTGTTAGACTAAAGGAGGACTCATTCATTCACACACATTTATTAACATGACTCTGCACTTGACTGAGCTTTTATCACTTTGGAAAGATACACTGAAAAGACTAAAGCTGTTTTAATTCAAGTGAGTTTCCGTGTGTAGGAATAACCAGATTTAATATTAAAAATAAACCCTTTCATCTAATTAATAGCACTGAACAAGGATAGAAATTGTGCAGGATGAATGTCTGGACATGCAGAACTACACACACATTCACAAGACTGCACACACATGCAGAGCAGCCGTGTCCTCCGATGCTGCTTGATCAATACCTGGAAAACAAGTTTAGGAAAAGTTCTTTCAGAAAAAGAACATTGTATGACACATTTATGTCGTCATACAAAATGTTTTCAAAGTACAGAAATACATTGTTTCTGCCAACCTTGTCCGCCCCCCACCCTCTGAGTGCTGAGTACCTACTTTCATGCTGCACTGGCAGAAGTCAGCTTCAGTTTGCTGAATGCCATTTATCCTCACTACTAAACAATAAAATGCTCTTTCTTTGTTGCCTACACTCTCTTACAGCGAGAGCAGTTCTACTACATTTACCCTCAAGTGCTGAACTCCTGCTGTCAGTGTTCAGCTCAGACTTTGTCCAGACAGACAATGGAAACCTGCTCTCCAAAGTACAGACTACAAGTCCCTGAGCTTGTAAAATTATGTTTGGACAGATTTCCACAGCTTGTAGTTTTATATAACCATTTTAAGCATGTAGGAAAATGTCTGAACTCCTTTAAAGTAGGCTTTTTATCCAAAAATGTGATTTCAACATCTGAGGCAATGTGGAGTTCAGTATTTTGGTCAAGGACACTTTAACATGTGGTCTATGAAAACCAAGGATCAAACTACTGATTCTCCAATTTAGGGACCTTCTGAGCCAAAGTCACCCTAAAAAACATGGAACAGACATGACTTACATGCTACTAAACATGGAAGTAAGTACATAGAGTACAGAGAGGGTTTGAGAGATGAAGCTAAAACACAAATGTTAAGCTGAACAACCCAGTCCCTTCTCAGTGACTGATGTTTTAAAGTAAATTTACATAAAATGTCATTTTAGGATCCACATGCATTTCCTTCCTCTTCCAGACACTCCTTTTTTCTCTTTTTTTTCTTTTTTGAACCTTTCTACACAGTAAAACAATTTAATTAAAGTTATGAAGTATGTGGTTTTCAAAGTTGGGTATTAAAATGTATTTGATCATTATTTGTAAAATATCATGAATCCCATAAACAAATGGTTTGTAATAATGTTTTAGATCAATCTATATTTAAATTTGGCAGCTAAGTCCTATCTACCCATGGAAAAGTCAGGTGTCCTTCTTAAAAACATTACTTTAAAGCAAAAATGACAAGATCTGTGTTCATTGGCACAAATACAATGTTTTCTGTTTTGTCTCTATTTCAAATTTCCAGTCAGACCAAGATGCTCTACCATGTCTGTGGCATGCCTTCTTCTTGTGTTTTGCAAGTTCTGCAAAAGACAAAAAGTGATCCTGACATAACTGACTCCCCCCCCATTTGATGAATAAATCAAGTAAAAACTGGGTTCTTTAACCTTATGGACTTTATGTGGACTTTCATTATGCATTAAAAGAGATGCCCCCTGCTGGTCATTTAAAGGAACGCAGGTTCAAGCATTTGCACACTGGTTTCATCCTGTTTCCTGTGACTGTGCCATTTCATATGTGCAGCCTATGATAAGAATGCAGATCAGTGTTTCAGACTGATAAATATATGTACAGTATATCACCGTGTATGAACTGAATGCCAGATAAACTCTTTTAGTCAAGATATCTACAATATTACATGTGCAGAATGCATGTTACCAACAAGTTTCACCTCATTTGTTTCTTACCTTTCTGTATTTGTAAAGCAATAAATGACAGTTGTTGTAAATTTACAGTTCAAACAGCTTTATTTATTTAGCATGTTGTATCAGAATACAGTTAGTGTCAAATTGCTGTTTTAAGTGAAACATGGTGGCAGTTGTCAAAGCTGCGGGCTGGAAATGAGCTGCTGGACAAAGAGTCACACAAAGAGGTGGATTTCATACATCTCTTTCGGTTCATGACACACAGTAAAACTGTAATGATGCTTTAATGTGTGCATGTACTGCACGGAGAGTCTCACTGTCTTTATATCCATTTTTTTCTTTCTTTGCTTTTAGAGAATTTTTTTAAGCATCTCAGCTTCTTTGACAGATCTTGTGATGTGACAAAAAAAATAGTGACTAACCGAGCAGAGAGAGAAACACAATGTCAGAGGGTGAAGGCAGAAAATATATTCTTTTAAATGGGACAATGCATGACGTTTATAATGCTGCTGGTGGAAATGAAGCAAAAAGCTCTGAAGCAGAACAATGAATACGGAGAAACGAAGATGCTGCATTAATATTTTCATGAAGGGAAAAAGGACAAAATGTCCTCAATTTGTTGAAGCAAAGCTCAGACTGAGGAGCGTAGAGAAGAGAAACTGTGCTCCACCAAGCCATATCTCCATAAACAATTGGTTGATATGTTCATATAATTTCCGTATCAACAATCCTGCAGAAGAGCTGACCTCACAAGAGCTGCAGTGAGGAGAGAATCAGTGTGCCATTGTTGGAGTCTGTTAAACCATGAAGTCAGTCCAATGTGTCACAAAGACTCATATTCATTCTTTTTTTTTTCTTCTCTTTTTAAGCAAATCTGTCATCTTGACAGGAGTTACTGAGCTGTCGAGAGGTAAAAAGTGTATCAGGGTTGCCATGCCTCTGATTGGAGAGGAGTTCCTCCTGATGAGGGTGGAGACAAGCCTGCCAAACATAGAGGCTGTGCATTAAGCAAGGGGTCTGATTCCATCTTCATTTTAAGTCCACTGTCACAACAACCATAGCTGGCTTCTCAGATTTGATCTGTTGCAACACCAGCAGACAACCAGCAGCCACAGATCACTGCCAGATATCGTGTAGCTCCACGAAGCTTCTACAGAGAGGCGCCTGGTGGTTTGCTTCCATTTTCATGTTATCGAAATACTAGAAATCTCCATATCTATGGGAGGAAAAACAACTTGGTGAATAGAAGTTTAATTAATAGATACTCTATAAAAAACAGCGTATGAATGCACATTAAATGTATGTTCTATTTCTGAAATTATTAACAATATTTAATACTTTTTAATTAGAAATAATACTTTAGGGTAGAAATACTGTTCTGCTTTCTTGTAAAACACAAATAAAAAACAAATAAATAACTCATTTTTGAAATACATGATAGATAAATGTAACAGAAGAGGAAATAACGATTTTCTAAAATTAAAAATGGCCAAACAGAAAGAAAAAAGTTACCAACAAAACAAAAGCTAATCTTCTTATTTCAGAAAAACAGGTTTCAGGTTATTTATCAAGCAGAGAGAAAACTGTGGAAATGATTGGTTAATGTATTTTAATGTGTCTCTGTGTATGTTACTCACTCTGTTTCATCAGCATTGGGTGTGTTATAGCTTTGGAACAGTGGCTGCATGAAGAGTCCCAGAGTTCCCACCACACACACCAGGATAAAGATCCACAGGAAAAGACGGTCTATTACCATGGCAACATATTTCCAGTCCTGAATGATCTGGAGCCAAATCACAAACCAAACGGTTTCCATTATTACAAGTTATGAAAGATTTAAAAACAATGTGTAAGAGAAGGGTCAGAAATATTCCTGTCGATTTATTTATTTATGATCCTCCTTTCTTTTTTTCCCAACTTTGGTAACTCAAAGTGTGTCAGGACTGACACCGACAGGAAGTGAAGCACCTTGATGAAAAGTGTTTAGAAGAACACAAATCAGGGGTTAGTTTTACCACAGAGTAGGGATGTAAATCCAAAGGCTGATCACAATATATTACACCGATACGGTGGATGGCGATTCAGTGTCTGCCAGTTTCACAAACTCTGCCAATTTCAATCTGATTCAAAAGTATGTGATACTATCCCACACCAATTTCATACAATCAGTAGCATTTATAATTATAATGTAGTAACCTAGAGGAAAGAAAGTTAAAAGATAAAGTCCTATTAGCATGCGTTGAATATAGAGTAGTAATAGTATAGTAGTAGTATAGAGAGTAATATAGAGTAAATAATTCCATATGTTCTTACAAATAATGACCATTAAATTTTGGATTGATGTTGTTGGCGTGTCGGTCATTGAATCGATGTATCAGTGTTTTGTTTCACCACTATCATACAGCTGAATCAGTGTGAGAGTGTGAGGACATTTTCTTATTTTTATTTAGGACATTTTCAGATGTAAAAGGCTGATGGACTAAAAAATGGTAAGTGAAAGATGTGTCTTGTCTACCTCATGATACTTTGTAATCTTCTCATTGTTCCTTATTGCATATCAAATTTCATCCATCTCCATAATCTGCTTTCAAATGTCTCTTCTTCCCTAAATCTGTCTTCCCACTGTTAAATCGTGTCCTCTACTAATTTAATTTTTCTATCATATCTGTCCTTCATGATCACTTCTTATTCTATTTATAACCACAGCTTTATCTCCTCACCCCTTCATCGTCGTCTTCCGTCTTCATGTGTTCAGCGATGTATCTCACTCCATCCACTGCCTCTTCTAGATCTGCATCCCACTGAGTAGCCAAAGGCCTCCTGAAGTCTGAAAACCCACTGCTGCCACCCGGGATGTCACCCACCTTCCAGGAAGACTTGTGTCCCAAGTCCTGGTTGATATAAAATGAGGGAGTGTCTGTTCGGATTCCACCCAGTCTGATGTTGGGGTACTGCCTCTTGCCTGAGCTGCTCTTTGAACTGTTTTTACAGATGGTGTTCCGGCTGGCATACTTTCGGCGGAGTTTATCACGGACATGAGAAGAACCTGGACGCCTCATGAAAAGGAAGATTGGGAGGCGGACCAAGAAGAGACGTTTGACCCAATCAGGCATGTAGTGGGTGGATGGCGAGCGGTGGTGCACGTTGAGGACGCAGACGGTGCTCACGATGGAGAATGTGACCAACACCATGGTGAACATCAAATATTTACCTTAGAGAGAATAAATAAGAAGAAAGCATGATGACAAACCTAATCAGAGAAGCAACTGCTGCTCCTCATTAGTCTGGCGACGGTTATAAGGGCTTTTTCTAAACAATTTTGAGGCTATCATTCTGCAGTGAGGAAGATTTTTCACAAGTAGAAAACATTCAAGACAGCTGACCATCTTCCCAGGAGTGAACAGTGTCCTTTGGACAAACGATGCTAACATGGAGATGTTTGGCCATAAAGCTTAGTTTGGTAAAAGTCAAAAACAGCATCAACACCAACACTTTACACCAAATGTCAAGCACAGTCATGGAAGGATGATGGGTTGTCAGTACACATATCATATTTGACTTTTTACTTAGTTCATTTATTTTTATCTATTCCATAAAAATATGTATGCAATTTAATATTGTCATATTTATATCATAGAAATGTTTTGCAGCTACAGAACCTAGACACCTTGAGGTCACTGAGTCAACCATGAACTACTCATTAAAATATTTAGAGTAAAATGTCAGCCCATTTGTCTGACAGCTAAAGCTTGAATGAAATGAGGTCATGCTACAGGACAATGATCCCAGACACAGTAAATCGTCTACAAAACAAAATCAAGATGTTGCAACAGTCCAGACTTCAGCCTGTTTAACCCTCTGATGCATGAAATATTAATAAAGAGCACCACATTTTTTTAACATACAATATTTTACTTCTACAGATAGCTTATTTGACTTTTTAACTAACCTATAAAAATATGCTTAAAATAATATTTTGTCATATTTATATCATGTAAATATTCTATATAAACACAACCATATAATTCCCTTGTCCTGGTTATCACTGAGGCAAAGCTGGTAATTATAATGTCTGCATTTATATTGAATCCTGTAAAATATTTATTTATGCTTAAGTGAGTGGCAGTGTTTTGGATCACACAGAAATGAAATAAAGTTCAAAGATCTTGCCAAATGAATTGTCTAATTCATATAGTTTTCTTAGATAATGATGACGACACATATTTGGCTTCAAGTATTTTTGGTATCAGTTTATAATTTTCTCAAGTCTGAACACTTTTGCTCACCAATAAAAATGTGACTAACCTATGAGTGGCACTGCTAGAGAGGTGGGTGGCACTATCTTTGATATCAGCAGCAGGAACACAGTGAGCGCCAGCAGCACTGAGATGCACAGCGTCATCTTCTCTCTGCAGTCGGATGGCAAGTAGAACACCAGGATAGCCAGCGACGTGATGAGCACACATGGGATGATCAGGTTGATGGTGTAAAACAGAGGCTTCCTTTGGATGACAAAATCATAGGTGATATCGAGGTAGGTGATGTCATTGGGGTCCTCGTTTTTGCGAGCTGGGAGCGAGACAATGTCCCACTCTCCGCTTGGTGTGAAGTCATCACGGCTGGCAAAGTCACTGGTGAGGATGAGGTCCACCTCTGTGTGGTCGTACGTCCAGGAACGGAACTTGAGGGTGCAGTTCTGCTGGTCAAAGGGAAAGTTCTGCACCTCGATGGCGCAGGCGGACTTGTAGATTGCAGGGGGGAGCCAAAAGATGTCCCCTGTGTTGGAGACCACAGCGTTGCAATAGAAGGAAACCTCATACACACCATCAGCACTGTTTGGAGCAAAAATAAGGACAGCAAAGATGAAAACATTGAGGAAGGCACAAAAAAAGAAGTCACATTAACTGAATTATTGTATTTATTTATTTATAGAAGCTACTGCCCTTTCCTTCCCTTTACAGTAGTGACAAACTCCAGCTTTCCCTTTGGTGACTCTTGGGTGGGATGATACACATGCTCACTTGTTATAAAGCACTATGTCAGGAAGCCAGATGAGTTTGGATGGTATTCGTAGTTTCTTGATGCCTTCATATTTCTCTGGGTCCCATCTCAACCTGTAGTCATTCCATTCCTACAGAGAGAGTGCAACAAGCTGCATCCAGAATAACACACCAACATACAGGATATACAGTGTCAAACAAAGATGCTACTTTACCTGGAACAGCCACACATTGGTGGTCATTATCTGTTCTCTTTCATTCTGCAAAAAATAAATTAACAAAACAATGTTTACACAAATTATCATTTCCATGAAATGTCAAGTTGATTTTTTCTTTCTTTGCAAGACACAGTGTAAGGTATCATAGTACACCATCAAGTAGCTAACACAAGGTTTGGTACCATTTTGCAGCAAAACAATATTTTTTCAAACAACTTTATCAACGTCATGTCAATAACTGTACATTTTTTGGGTTCTTTTTTTTCAGTCAAAAATCAATCTGTTTACTGTCTTTTAGCTGCCTGTTAACTGATTATTTAAATATTCCTGCCCTCTCCGTACATCCAGCTGCAGGGCAGCGTGCAGCCATGAAGGCCCTGACATTGAGCTCATTGTTGGTGGTTAATAAAAGTCTCAAACAAATCACTCATTTTCAAATAAGATTGAAATACATATGTGTAATTGTGGTGTCATTCCAGTAAGGTAAGTAAATTTAATGCAACTATATATAAATATGCATGGACCAAATAAGACTAGAATTTGATGTGCAGCTGTGTAAACGTCTGCTAAATGCCACCTGCTATGATAATAAGCAAAAATTTTACTTAAAATGCTTAAGTTTTTCCAAAAAGGGTTTTGACATGTTAAAAATGCTTGAGTTCTAATAAGACACTGCAGAAGGCTTAAAGAGTAACCATTACCACTAAAGCATGCAGGAAATGTGGCAGTTTTAAGTTCGTGAGAAGTGCTGTAAACATGCATGTGCTTGAGTAACTGGAATCATGCAACCTGAAGATTTACCGTAGCTTCTTCAGTCTGGTGTATTGAGAGGAAGCACTGATTCAAATAATATGCTCTCATAATAACCCACCCCAACAGTGTTTTCTTGCAGACCATCTGTGCAAATTGAATAGTTGAAGAATAGTCTTTTCACAGCTTTGGTTGATTTGTTTCTGTGAAAGTCTCTAATCATGCCCGTACCAATGCATACTAATCATACATCACTGGTTTCCCCAGTGAGCAGAGTCTTTAGACAAGAATCTTAAAAATAAAGCAAAGACTAATCATTTAGGTCATAAGATTTGCTCAGGTTAATCATTTTTGGGTGGATAACAAATAGAGCAAGTCACATAACCAACTGATAACATTGCTTCTTATGAATCCACACGTAAGATGAAACAAGAAGAAGAAAAAATAAGCAATAAACCAAAGAGCTCAAAGTTTTTGTTGGACTTTGTGCTGGAAGGCATTGTCACAAATGAAATCCAAGAAGGATCCATGTGAGGAAGGGAGGTTGACTGTTGGAAATATGGTGGAAGTGCTCTAAAACATTGACAATAATAAAGAAAAAAACACAAAAAAAAAACTAATGACAATAGTCTCTCCACCAATTTTTTTGCAGGGCTTGTCTGCAGGGTGTCCAAATGTGCAGTGGGTGAAATCTGGTGTCTACTCAGGACACATCACTTGTCTTTCACAAGGATAAACCAAAGAAACAAATAAATAAATTCAGACTCATTCCAACCTAAAGGCAATTCTAAGCTGCCACTTGATTCAACCTGCAAGTGTTTATACTATGACAGTATGACTGCATTAGTAGCGTTATCTTTTTCAGTATTTTTAGAATGTCTATGTGCACACCAAGATGCTGCTGAGAAGCAGTGGTTATTTATTCTATAGAATAAATTACAACCTCTTCATCCAGCAGGAGGTGAGGAGACGTAGGATTGCATTTCAAGCCCTGCACACCCACGCAGGTGTTTTTAATTACTCTGCTTAGTTACACAAACAGGTGAAATAATCCTTTTTCATGGCAGATGTTTTAACATGGCATGCTAGAAACAGCACAGATGTAAATATTAAATGATCGATAATGATGGCAGAAGTCAACTCAGCTGCTATCATTTAAAATGTCAGTGGTAAAATCTGTATGTTTCTATGTTTTGATGTCAGCTGTATAAAAAATAAAACTAATTAAGATGTTAATCAAGCGCCTCTTTAAATTTCATTTTAAGAGTTGTAACCTGGCAACATAAAGTAAGTTAAACACCTTCATTTCATAGCTGACTCATTCCTTATCAGTGCGATCCTTCATATCACATTTTTAGTTTTCATCACTAAGAGTTTCAGTTTTGTTCCGAACGTTGCCCACCTTTCGCTCAAACACAAACAGATGCCTCCTGCCTGCTGAGGTGTGTTCATTGTAATTCAGGTAAAAAAAAAAAACGATGAATCTGGTCCATGCCAGGTTTTCATTTGGTCTCTTATTGGTCATTCATTTGTGGGCTCAGGTCATAACAAGTGACATTTCATTACCACAAAGTGTGTCACGATGATGATGTTTATATGGCACTAGGAAAAAGATACTTTCAGAGCAAATGTGGACTTTTAAGTAGAATTTAAACACTTTAATGTCACTGAGATGGTATGACACTGAAACTAAAAATTGGACTTATAAACCCAGATAATGCCATTTGAGACTGAATAATCCTGCATGTTTTGCACATTTACACTTAACCAGACTCAAATAGGTCTAGGCCAGAGACCAGCAAGTCTGGCCCCCGAGGGCCACTGTGGTGCCGGTTTAGATGTTTCCCTTGCTGCACCTGATTTAAATGAAGGGGTCAGTAAGGGGCTAGAGCAGAACATGATAACAAGCTGTTAAGAGAACTATTTAATTTGAGTCAGGTGTGTTGCAGAAGGGAAACATCTCAAACCTGCTCAGCAGTAGCCAATATAAACATATACAGAGCATCATTTTCCATCTAGCATCACTAACATCCATCTAATGAGTGATACAGTATGTCTGTGCTGGGCACATATGTCACTTTTGTTTAAAAAAAGACTAAATAATGAAAGTGAGGTTACAATGTGTCTGCAAAGAGTTAAATTAAATAAAATATCTTACTTTTCAGCACTATGGTATCAATGCTCAGAAAGTTGTGATGCATGATTAAGTCTGTACACTGTATGTACTCACAATACTGATGAGCTGAGACAGCGACACCTGTAAAGAGATGGTGACCTGTTGGCTTTTATTGACAGCTGGTCGGATCAGCTTGTTGTAGCGCTCTGGACCCAACAGGTAGTTTACCAGCCGCTCCTCTGCATTCTCCGCTCTGCTGCCTGAAGGTAAAGCACAGACAGCAGCAAGACAATCTCAGTGGGTATAATTTCCAGGTGCTGCAGGCTGAGGCATATATTTCCATTTACAATAAAACATCCAAGCTTACGCATCATTTCACTGCTCCGCTTTAAAAAAACACAGCTGGTTATCCAATAATTAATGATATAAATAAAAGCCATGCATTTGGCAAACCTCAAAGTCTGGAAGGAAGGAAGTCGGTCTCCTATTTAATTTAATTATTTTTAAGACTTAAAGCACATATGCATACAAAAAAATTAAATAAATAAAAACTCACATCCCATGTTGGTGTATATAAACAAGTTTTAAGATTTTTTTACCAGCAGGCATTAGGGCTGTATCATATGTTTCAGTAAAAGTGTGGGTGTGTTTGGGTGTGCATCTTACAGTCTGTTTACTGCAGGGTTTTAGAGGAAAAGGACAAAGAAAAATCCATCTTGCATCCTGTGAAGCGATGCCTGAAGCTTTGTTTTTCCACAGCTCTAAATTATTGGTTACATAAAAGTAATGGCATGAATAAGTCAGAAACAAAATGCTTTAGTTCGACTCTCTTGGCTTTTGCTGTCATTATGTCTGCAGTGTCAAACAAACTGACAACAGCGAAGTGAGCGTTTAATATCTGGATGGCTTCCCACTCTGTGCCACATGAATTGTCTGTTTCTGTAAGATTACAAGCAGCGAGCGCTGAGTGAGCATGGATGTTCTACGCCTCTAAAGCACCCTGCCGTTTCACCTTTTCATGTCAGAATAAACATCATTGGTTTCAGTTAAAATGATGAAACAGAATCTATTGGAACTAAAAACTGAGATAATGACTTGCCATCATGCATCTTTGTGTAAGAGAAAGATATAAGATAAAGGTAGGTTAACTTAAAGTTTAATTTTGTCATTTGAAGTGGCCTTTTTAGAGCTTGATTGTCTGTATTAAGTGAACATGGGTGTAATGCTTTTTAACCACAGCAGGCAAATGTCTAATTATTGTGTATTTTTAAGCTCAATAATAAATTAGCTGCATAGGAACCTGTTAAATATAAAAAAGCATGGAGTTTATGTTTTATGGTTTCTTTACTATTTACAAAACACATTCATATTTTCTCCCATTTGTCAAGCTTTGCTCTTCTTGATAACTTCCTGTCAGGATTTTGGCCAAATTGCAGCACTGATTAAGATAAATAAATGACGTACCATTATACTGCCTCCACCAAAACCTGTTACCCTATCAGTGCAGCAATCAGCATAGAGTTCTCTACATCTTCTTCACATTTCCTAACTAACTGCTAGTAGGTGGGTTCATGCTCACAGGGATGGATGTCACGATTACTTAATTCCACAATTAATCACTGTCTTAAACACTATGATTAATTAACCGTAAAGATCCTGCAGAGTCATCACTTTCCATAAAGGGATATGTCTGAACCATATGAACATGAGCAAAACTTCCACACCACATGTGTTGCTGCTTGTGTTGCTTTGTTTTGGTTCTGTGCGAGTTACAGAAGAGGCAGGTCTCAGTGTGACAGCATGGCAGGACAAGAGTCAGTCCCTTCAAACAGACAGATGAAGTCATCCTTGTTAGATTCTGTTTGTTTAGGTTTTTTTGGCCATAGAAATTAAATAACATAAAAAGTTGCAGTGAAGGGAGGACATATAACCAGTACGTGGTGGTATGATCATCACGTCTGTACAGAACTTTCAAAACACGCTATTAGACTCACTTAGAGAATTTATTTTCAGCTTCTTAAGCCCTGATAAAAACTAGTAAATATCACACAACATTACTCCATTTCTTCCTTCATGACTACCTTTCCTTCTGAAACTGTTGATCTTCTGTGGTTCAGCATTAGAATACATCCCTATTACATAAATCCTACAGAACCCTGAGGACATATAACCCCCAAAGAAACGCTTTACAACACTGTTTAACTTACAAAGATTAAAAACAGAAGGGTGGCAGATGCAAGATACTGTTGTGTAGTCCTTTGTAAGTGTCCTTAATAAAGAAAAGTGCCCACATAACAGACAAAGGAATGCAAATACAGAATAGCCACTAAAAAAACAAAACAAAAAAACAAAGAAAAACATGGGAGCTGATGATTACTGACTATCTACGTAAATCTTGAGGTAAAAGGTTAAATGAGATGTTTTTTACGTCCCCCTTCACCCCTTTCACCATTTATATCATAAACAAAGTGCATCTTGCAGTAATTTGCTAACTATTTTAAGCTCCTGAAAGCAGATTAAATGACCTGCTCTGTTTTGTAATCCTAATGTTAAGTGACATCATCTGTTAAGACACCGCTGCTGTGAGTGAGGACTGGTGCCAAACACCGTTACACAGTACAGAGCCCAGTCAAATCTTCAGGCCTTCAAGGAAATGCCAACATTCAGAATAACATGGAGGAAGACAGGCAGACATGCTGTGTGCCTTTGGGTTGTATTATATCTTTTGAATCATTAAAGACCATGATTTCAGGGTATCTTTGCCTTTAAGGATGTTACAATAACGATAGACGATTATGCCTGTCATAACAGATCATCTTTATAAAACGTCATGATTTTCTGCTGTTTGGACATGGTGCACATGCTTTTTTTGGGGACTGGTTGTTTTGTTTTTTGTTTTTGTTTTTTTTTTTTATTCATAATTCTTTTGTTATACTGCTGTGGTGTCGTTTGCACTTAAAAGCTGCAGCTAAACCAGACCCTTCAAGCTGCACCAGTTTCACGGGCAAAGATGCACCACTCTATAAAACAAAACTTGAATCAAGGTCAGGTTAATAATAACAGGTTCTTCTGTGAGCCATTCAAGTGTGCTCGCTAAAAGACAGAAGATGGCCCTTTCTTGGTTGTAGCTATAAAATAGCCCTCTGTAAATAATTAACACAGCCCATCTGCTTTTACTTACGAATATTTTTAGAGATGAACATCACACACTTTCTGATGTGGAAGTTCTTGTAAGGAGTCTTTTTTTGCTAAGACACAAAACACCCCCCTTGTCTTGTGGTATAAAAGAACTTCATGAGTCAGATGTAACAATAAGCTGTTTGGTTAAGATAAATGCTACTTTCTATGAAACACATATTACAAAGCTGCATTACACATATTTATGGGCACAATACTATGAAAAATATGTACAAAACTAAGCTAACCACTGCAGTGTGTATGACTGAAGGTGGCTGGATCATGTCCTTGATATTTTCTCTAGAATTTTTGTAATATAAAGCAGCTTAATGACAAGTTTAATTTCTACAAATAGGCACATATCCCACCAACAAATTTAAAAAAGTATATTACCTGGATGCTAATACTCTCCACTTTGTTAGAAATATTGAAATAAGTTAAACAAAAGAGACATTTTGTGGTTGTATGGTATGTGAATAAGAGTTTTAAACTACACTTTAGTTATAACTGTTTAAATCAATTATTTAAAAAGAGGAAAGTGACACAAGTATAGTAGTTAGTGACCTATCTGAGCTTAAATTAAAGACACTGTTAAACCAAACAACTTACAATTAAGGGCATACAAGTGCAAGTAAACGTTTGCATGAAGATTAACCAATAAATCTATCTAAAATCTTTTGGAAATTCCCTTCCTCTCTCTGTCTTGTTGCTCTGGGATAACTTTAACTCAGGATTTTAATAAATAAAATCCACACTGCACTACTGGACAACAAATTGACAATAAGTCTCAAGCATTTTATAACACTAAGTTAAATACAGAGATGTAGGCTTACTGGATCAGTTTGGCTTTTCTCAACCCTCAGAATATTAACCCTTCAAACTCCACATCATCGGTTCCCACCGAGCACTGTCGCTTATCTGATCAGCAGTTTTTCAATAACAGTAGTGTGCACCTCAGTGGGGTAAACTGTGATAGACGGCTTACTCTTTAGGTGATCTACATGTTCACATTTATACATTATATATCCCATCCAGGAGGTTTATAACCTAGCTACAAAATGCACAACAAGTGATCCATGGTAACATAAGAGATAATGTAAGATAAGATAAGATAAGTTAAGATAAGATTTTACTGATCCCTCAATGGGGACATATACATGTATACATGTCACAGCAGCAGGATATAAAGGAGGAATGGACACACACACAAAAAAGGGGGCAATGACAAAAGCAGCAATACATATTCTACAGTGAGATATATTAAGAAATATACAAAAATAATTAATTATTTAGATATAAATGCACTACAAAAGTGGTGGGAAGCAATGGGGTGTGATGAGGTGGTGAATAGACAGGGTGATGGGGTGATTTCAGTAATAAACTATGTTCATACTTCTTTTTTTATTTCTGGTTTTTGGCCTTCGTGGTGCCATATCCATTGATACCTTCATTTTAAATAATTTTAGCTTCTTAATCTGACTACTGAGGCTGTCATAAAAAGAAAATTCTGCAAAGATAGCTATATGTGGCTCTGGCTTTTAAGGGTTAAAGTACATTTGGATTAAATTACAAAGTACAAACTCGTTTTACTTCATCTTACAGTAAATGAGCAGAAGTTATAGAAAAGTCATGATGTCGCATTCATTTAACAATTTTCACATACTACTAAGAGTGTGTGTGTGACTGTGTGTCTGTGTGTGTCTGAGAGAGAGAGAGAGAGAGAGAGAGAAAGAGAGAGAGAGAGAGAGAGAGAGAGAGAGAGAAGGGAGGCACATGTTCATCTCGTCTTTACTCAAAAAGTGTTTCCAAAACAGTAAAACTGAGCGCACATCAGCACCTTCGATAGTCTCCCTTCAAAGCAGCAAAGCTGACTGATTTCTTACAAAGAATCTGGTTTTCTGATACACGCTGTTTGTATAATTGCTTTTGTGTTCTTATCATGCATTTCGATAAGAATCAGACTTGTGAGAAAAAGAAAAAAGGACTCACTTGTGAGAGACAGAATGAGGAACAGGACAGCGTTGGGTGTCATGTCCTCTCCGCTGCTTTCTTGTATTGTCCTCCTTTTTAAATAAAATAGTCAGAAGTCCGTTGAATGTGGGTATACGGTCCGTATTCCGTTGTGAACGAATAAATCTTTCTTTCTTGTTGTTTTCACGCAACTGGTCCGGTTTGTTCTGCTTAAATGTTAACCACCGCAAATAAAGAAGACAACTTTTACAAATACTACAGCGAAGATGCTATCTGCACAAAATGTTTATTTTCTGAAGACAGCATGCTTGTGTTTTATCTCCTTGCGTCCTGTAATCCCTCCACCTCTGCTACAAACCAGCAGCGCTGACAAACAACACGCTTTGGATCCAGATGAGCTCCGGTTTGTTGTTCCTGTCGTCCAAAAAGTCCAAATTAAACTTGTCTGTGTGCGTTCTGGTCAAGATCGAAGTCCTCTGATGAAGAGCAGCAGATGCTCAAACTGTGGCGCGCGCAACCGGCACGCGGGGGTTGCTATCAGTTAAAGTGAATGAAATGACCAGTCAAACTCCGCGCTGCTCGGAGGAGAACTCAAGACGAGAAAACGAGTAGAAAGGGGATGGGGATCCGCGAGGAGAGGTCTCTGTGCGCCTGAGTGTGTGCACGTGAGATTCGGACTCATGGCATTCATGATTCATGGCATTGTTAGGTTTAACTGAGACACATAATAAAAGAAAGAAAAAACAGGGTCGCCAGAAATTAATTAGCTCCTTGTTATCTTTTTGAGGCCAGAATATAAACTGTATACATGAGGAAAGTAGACTAGCCTAAGGTTGAACTAATATCTCAATTTTATCCCTCTTTACTATTTGAACCACTTTAGACATGTTCAGTCCTTAACAGCAAATATCGAATCAGCCAATCACATGGGAGCAAATCAATGTATTTACTCAAAGAGTGTGAAGACGAAGTGGTGAAAAGGCTGAGAAACCACACTTCACAATCCATCTTGCATCCTACCAGTACTCTGATGTCTCTCCAGCCAGTAAAAGTGAATCCTATGTTGACTTGTCTTATCTCTTTCTCTCTCAAGGCAGTTCTCAAGTCAAAAGTGGGTCCAACTCAGTACTAGCAGGGTAGACCTAAGAACGTGGTCGGTGAGTGTACATTCTTCAGCCCATGAGAGCTACATTCTGCACAGCATCCACCACAAGGACCACAGTATTTTATAAATGGACATTTTTGTGCATATTTTCTTGTTCTTTTGTGACAAGGTCAGGTGATCATCCACAACCTATCAGACAGACACACTTTGTTTTCATTTCAAAGATGTCTCCCTGAAACCGGCTTTGGATTCTGACGGCAGCTTGACCATTTTCAGTCTCTGTAAAGTTCCAGCAGTCTTGGATCAGTTGATATAGTTTGTTTTTCCAAACCAGCTACGCAGTCATGAATTTGTTTGCTCCACTTCATGGGCAACTGTTTTATGAACAAAGTCCAGTATGATGGTGGCTTTGCAGGAAAGGTAGAAGTGAGGGCATTAAACTGAAGAGTCAAGGCTCTTCCAGCACTAACATGAGTCTGTTGACATTATGGAAGCATTTTAAGTGCAAACTTCACGTGTGTACTGAAAAAGCAGCAAAAAAAAAAAGCTAACAGGATTTGATGCATCATCAGTACGTTTACATGGAAGGAACATCTAATCAGAATAAAAATGTGTCATATAAACATGTCATTTGAAACAATAATGGATTAGATTTATAAAGTGCTTTTCAAGTCACCCAAAGCGCTTTACACTGTATCTATTGTTCATTCACTCCTCATTCATACCTGGTGATGTTAAGCTTCATGTGTAGCCACAACTGTCCTGGTGCAGACTGACGGAAACCTGGCAGCTAACCTGCACCACCGACCTCTGAACACCACAGAACATTCATACACCAGCGATGCCAACACTGGAGGCAAGAAGGGTGAAGTGTCTTACCCAAGGATGCAACAACAGATTGACTGGGGGAGCGGGACTCAAATGGAAAGAATTTTCAATCCGAACAAGACTTAAAACTTTTAATGATTGGATCAGTAGGAAAAAATAACCTTGTATACGCCCAGGCTTTGTCCACATGTAGCAGGGTATCTCACAAAATGAAGATTTTTTTTTTTTTGTGATTTGGCCTGTAATCCACACAAAAACGCTGATTTACAGCATTAAAAACCATTCGTTCAAAAACCTCCGACCAAAGTAAAGATTTGCGAATAGTCCATTTATTCATCTGCATGGGGACATAAATAACTGAGATTTTAGGTTTTGAAATGTTGCTGCCTGCTACAAAAAATGCTCTGACATGACATGTGTGTTTACGCTCAGAAACAGCATGGATGCCCTCAAAACTGTGTTGGCATTATCGATTGTCCAGGTGCTTTTTCCACAGGCAGAGGATGACATTAAGGATGTTTTTTTTACCACCTAGCCATTCCACGCCTGAGGCATGTTCTTCTTCAAAGAAGCCATGTTTCATGTTTTGTGGAAGTGATTTCGAAAGACAGAGGATTATTCTGATTAAATTGGATTTGGGGATCACGGCACCGCCTCAAGGTTTGGTGTGCTTATGAATGTGTTTAACAACGCACCTATGCGGTGAAGTGTGGGTGGATAGATGTGGTGTGGACTCAAGTTTTTTTCTAGACAGTGGGGAGGATATTCAGTTCTACAAAAACCCAGCTACGTGTGTACATGGCCTCATTCTGATCGTTTCTGTGGTGGATGCTGTTTCTGGGATGGGGTTTACATGAGTTGGGAAGTCTGCATTCCATCCATCCATTTTCTATATTTGTTTATTCCAAGGCAGGATCACAGAGGGCTGGAGATTACCCCAGCAGCTACTAAGTGAGAGGCAGGTACATCCCAGAGGTCACCAGTCCATCACAGAGAAACAAACAATCCTTGACGCAGAGAGGCTGAGGTTTGAACCGGGTACCCTCTCACTGTGAGGTTTGCCATACATACTCTCTTTTTTTTTTTTTTTGATTGCACGTGTGAGCATGAATGACTATTCAGAGTATTTCACACAACTTGCGAACATAAGTTGCCTCAACTGCTTCAGATATTTTCAGTTTCATAACATGAGTTGTTTCAGTTGTCACATTGTGCTTTGTATTTATTTATTTATTTGTATTTATTTACGGGCTGTGGAATCTTACTCTTCAATGCGTTTTGTATGCTACTGCTAAACAGTCCCTATATTCACACAGACTTTTGCATTTGCTGATTTTTGTTTATACAACTATTCTTGGCCTAGCTCCTACTAAATATCTAGGAACCAGAATCAATATGGCCTTGCCCTTAATTTGTCATGGGGAAGGGGGTCTCAAGAGCTAGAACAGAAAAAAATCTGGGAAAAAGCTTTTAAAAAAAGCTGCCACTTCCACCTGGAATAACTTACAAACTGATTTGAAATGAACAAAACTGATTTGTCTGAGAGGGTTTAAGTCAGTTACAAAGGCTTGGCTGCTACATCTGTTCTATTTGTGTTTAACACTTGATGTTTTTTTGTTTGTTTGTTTTGTGTTATATTGAAGCTTTTGGTTGTGCTGGCTTCTTGGCCAGATCATAGAGAAGGAATGTCTGATACGGCATCGGTGAGGTTTTATCTAGTTAAATAAAGGCTAAATGAAAAAAAATGGAGGGTGTATAAAGGAGAGGGGACATATAGATATAGGAAAAAGGTTGGACAGATAAATGGATGAGGGAGGAAAGAATGGATAGATGATGGAGGGATGGGGAGAAAGGACAAATGGGTGAGGATGGATGAAGTAAGGATGGATGAGAGAAGAGTGAAAGGATGAATAAAGGTGGGAAGGTGAGGATGAATGAATGAAACGAGGGTAAATAAATGGAAATGGGAGAAGGAATGAGGACAGGGATGGGGGGGTGGGGTTGAGAGAATGTGACAAATAGAGCTAAAGGTGTGGTGGACGTGTGGCTCTGCTCCCAAATCAAAGTTAACAGGTTAGCTTAAATAATGTACACTACCCATCAAAAAAAAAAAAAAAAAAAAAAACACACACACACACAAACTGGAGTTAATTAAGTAAATAGGTAAGAGCTTCCCATTGGATAATTACTGCACTGATTATGATGTTTCAGCTGGCAACAAGTTATTTAACCTTAACTGATGCCATGAGTAGCTTCTCATTTCTTAAACATCTTGTGGAAAGACACAAAGATTGGGACTAAAAAGCTGTAGTAAGAATAATTAGAAAAAAAGGCTTCAGTTTGCCAGGGAGCATAAAGATTGGACTCTGGAGCAATGGAATAAGGTCACGTAGTCTGATGAGTCCAGATTCACCCTGTTCCAAAGTGACGGGAGGGTAAGACAAGAGGCAGAAGCAGTGATGCATCCATCATGCCTAGAGCCTTCAGTACATGTGTATTTATTTACTGGGGAATTGAAAGTATTCATTTGTTGCCTCTTGATCCACTTAAAAATACAGTTGCCTTTACCAACCCTCATAACAAGAGTCAAATGAGTGGGAATCATGCCATGTCCATTTTAATATGTGAGATAAATGTGACTCTGGGGAATCAGTGTGTGTGGTTTGATGTACATCCCTACATCATCTGCATCAGCCCACATAGTTCCTGGGCATATATGCTGTATGCGGTGCCCTGTTTTTATATGTGCATATATTTTGATTTCAGCTCAAACAAAAGTACATTTAACAGTTGGAGAGGGTAGGTGCAGCTATCGCTGTAAAAGGAGAGTCATGTCACAGTCCACTTTGTTGCAGGAGTCGTGGTGGCTGAGAGAAAAAATGCAAAGAAGACAAGAACATGCTGCACCTCTTTTAGACTTTTCTGTGTGGATCTCATGAATAAAACAATCATGTTCAGTTTCACACAATCATGAATATGGACTGCAGGATGAAGATATTCCTTCTCTCTTTTTTTGACTTGTATTTCTGTCATTGTTTATTTTTTCAATTAATAAATTTAGCTTTTTTTAAATGCAAAAACAATTAAGTCATGTGCCTAACTTCCAAAATAGAAAAAAACTAATGATTTATTCTTGTGACATTATTGATGCAGTTTGCACGTGCATAAATCCATCACAGTCCAGGCCATATAACTAACACATTACTCCCTTACACGGCCCAGTGGAGATTTCAATCTGCTATAATGGAAGTGAGAGTCTGCTTCAGTCAAGTTAACTGGCACAGGGGTGCCACATTTTACAGCAATTCACAACACCCTGCCTCACTAACTCTTCTTCCCTACCACTGCCTCATGCAGGAGGGTTTCAGGTAGATAAATAAAAAGTGCAGAGATCATGCCAACCATATTTATCTATTTATAGTCAGGGCACAAAGTGTATGATATCAATAAATCAAGATATCACACAGGAAGAGGGGAGGAGCTGCTCTGTTGGAGCTCCGCATTCATTGCTCTTACCTTATCCACATACATTTAACTCAGTTAATTTGGAGAGGTTACTAATCCCAAAGAAGACAACTCTTCCCCCTCTAAACCTACCTTTACCATTGTAAGTGTGTTCATGTTACCCATGAAACAGTTTTTTTTCTCTGGTGCTTTTTTTTTCACCATCTATGGTTGCAGCAAAATTTTGATTTCTATGACGTCCAAGATAATCCATAAACCGGGTTATTATTTGATCTTAAAATTAGGTAAATACGACTTTGAACAACAACAAAACATGTTGTTATTTATTAAGAAAAACCTCAGCCAAAATTTTAAAACTTTATGTTAAAAACACACCGAATAGTTTGTTAAAAAAAAAAAAACAAAAAAAAAACTCTAAAAATGTGTAGAAATAACTGTTGCATTATATTATTAGAGTTGACATTGATGCACAACTTTCTGAGTGGCCCAAATCTTACCTTTTTGCCTATATGTGACCACATGTCTGATATGTTTTATGACTTTACAACTAAATGTCAGTATTTCTTCCAAACTGTACTTTTAAGTACTTCATCCAGGCCCGGCAGCAGAATTTTTATTGTGTGAAGTTACTGTCTGCAGATGCTTCCTTGATATTACTTTCCTGAAATAAATTTTAGTAGTATGCATTAAGCTTAGCTTATGAAGAGTATTTTGGACCATGAATTAAGAGACTCGGGGAAATCTGATCTTAAATATCTATGAAAGATCAGCTCTACAAAGCTGAACAGACCAACAAGATAACATTGAACAAAAAGATGCTGTAGAGTTATTGTTTTAAACAAAATGGGCAACCATCCCCCATTCCAGAATTAAGATGTGCCAGATAGCAGTTTGTAGCTATGGCCATATGAACAACCTTTCACTGAAGGTCGCCCACCTCTTTGTCAGCAGCGGCCGCCAGCTGATTCTAGGATAATGCTGTGTAAAACTCAATCATCTCAAGACACTTCACAGACAAAATCATTCATTCATTCATTCATTCATTCATTATTAAAAGAGGTCACTTTTTAATGGGACGTTAATTCCATTAAAATGGATTTATTCAACATCTCCCTGTGTACTGAATTGTTCTGCCACATGGTGGACCCATCAACCAACAACAGCCACTGTGAAAACAGACAAAAAGGCCTAATATGTTATGAAGCAATGCCACCCTCTCCTGGCAAACACTGGAAAATCATCTGCACAAAAATAAACAGTTTTAAAACAAAAATGTTACTGTAACCACAATCATTAGATCTACAAAATAAGAATAAAATTAAAGTAGCTTCTAGAGTCAGCAGTTTTCTGTAACATCACACACAGGTGGGTTATCAGGATGCTGCAACAGCATAGCTGCATCTCCAGGATATTTTTATGCACATGGCAAATTTCACTGAGTTAAATCTGGCATGATTATTTAGCAAACACACTGAAAAGAGATGTGTGATAGTAAATAAACGGTTAATGCTCTACAGTACAAGTATGTATTTCTTTTATCTAATCTTCTCTTCCAACCCGTCTCCTTTGTGTGTGTGTGTGTGTGTGAAAGAAGAAGTCTTCAGTATAAGTTTACTGAGGTTCAACATCTCTGTAGCCTTCAACATCAATTAAAACTCTATCCAGTATTTTAATTAGTTTCTAACAGTATTTCTCTAATCTGATCATTTAATTTTGTTGTAAAGGTGTGATTTGTTACCAACTCCTAACAGAAAAATGAATTTTTGGGTTTCTTTCTTTGCAAAATGCCCTGAGTTGCTTCATTTCTGCCCTCGAAGCTGCTACCTGCAACCACTGCAACTGTGGTAGCAGTGATTGACATCAGTCACTTATCTCATTTCCCTGTTTGCACATCCTCAACGCTTCTCTTCACATTACTCAGTCCCAAGAGACACGAGCAGATGAGGACCGGTGAGGTAACAGGCATGTCTCAAACTGAGTCATCATTGCTTGGCCTTTAAAACTATAGTCATTTTAGCATGTCGTGTGACACAGTTTCATCATCTAAGCAACTTTTTTTTCTCTGTCAGATGAGGATTAAATGGAGACTTTTGAATGTTTGTGAAATTGCTCAATAATTTGATTAGGTTTTTTGCAGACAGCTAAATGTCTGCACATCCTCACTCTGCCTCTCTGAGGTGCTCTTTTTTATTTTACCCAATCATGTTACTGACCTGCTCCAAGTTAACCTTGTTCCTGCGGTGACTTAAATTTGTCATGGACAACAGGATACTCAGCAGCTTTTACAGATGACCTATCGAGAGTATCCTGGCTGCGAATATCATGGCCTTGTACATCAGCTGTACCATCCTCAATGCAAAGCACTGCAGACGGTGGTTAAAGAAGCTCAGCACATCACCAGGTCAGAGATGCCAACCATCCAGGACATTTACAACCAGAACTGCAGGAGGAAGGCCAGAAGGATCCTCTGACTCCAATCACCCAAGTTCAATGGTTCAGGTCATGAAAAATAAAATAAAAAATAATAAAAATTATTAAAATAAATAAATTTTAATATGAATCAGTCTGTTCTGGATAAGACAACTACACTTGCCATTAACTGCACAGTCTGACAGGCCACCTTTATGAATAAAGTTATTTTTAAGGAATAACACTTTAAAGAAAGAAAGTCAGGAAATAAGGAGTCTTTGATAGAATAACTGGAACGCACGCTCAGAAGAGAATGTTATACATTTATTGACAAACCAGCTTTTGAAATCCAAAAGGTGGGGTAAAGGATTAAAAAAATGAGTCATTGCTCTACTTTAAGTCTATTACTAGTAGTAACTCTCATAAAAAAATTTACAAATTTAGTTACAAATTTTATTATAACAAGCCTTCAAATGATTTTGGTTACAGATATAATACATAATGAAACTACTATGACACCATTTTAATAATAGAGTTTGATAGTTAGGGGGAAACCTATACAAACAACCCAGCAATCTGCATGAAAAAGATCAGCAAAATGAAAGCACTAATTAAACTGCATGTCATTTTCTGAAAAGACATAAATAGTGAAACTGAGGTAATCGCTAATGTACCAAGAAAAAGAGAAAAAAACAGATACAAAACAATGCTACAAAATGAAATTGATGATCTCAAAAAAGATGACAGGAAAGACCATTTCCATTTATTTCCAAGGCTAATACATGATTTTATACACAGACAATGCTGAAGATAACTTTATTTAAATATTTATCTTCTCAGACATTGATGCATTTGTTTATTTGCACTTTCTGGAAAATAAAAATCTCTTTTGAACAAATGTATTGTTGGTAATGATGGCAGTAACCTGTAGAAATTGCATTTATTTAAAAGCCATCTTTAAGCATTTCACAGCACACTCTGGTCAAGCAGTCCATACTGATCTGTGCTCATATGTCATCTAGGAATAAAATAAATTGGGGGGGGCGGTATTTGAAAATTGAAACCTGGCTTGTGTTTAATGAAAGGTCTATCTGGAGCAGTAGACATACTTACACAAGTCTTACAGGAAATGAGTACATTTGGAAATAAATGGGTACGTAATGAGAGAATGAGTTGACCTATGTTGATACTGTGATTCATGAAACTGTGGTTTGTTTAGACTGGAAAGAGTAAGTTTAGGTCTTGAGTTTTAAGTATTAAAGTGCAGAAGTGTTAAATCGGCCAGTGAAACATACTTGATCTAGTTGGGAACTCACAGGTTTCTTAAAGCTGACCCCTGTGGATGGTGGATAAAAGACTGGATTCATACCTGTCGACACCTACAGAAAGGTACCAGGACAGACAGTCACATTTTAACATGCCTTATTCCCACAAGAAAACCAGTGAAGTGAGTGTGGGTGAAAATTTACTTTGAAAACAAAGAAGAAAAAAAGTCCTTCAAAAGCCTACAGCCCTTACTCATTTCAGATAGGAATAATGCAGATGGGAAGACAGTGTTCTGTGTCAGTAACTTGTGGTAAAAACAAAACAAGAACTAAGAAGGATGACATGAGAACTGTTTACTTTCCGAGGTGTTACCGGTCCTTAACTTTGAAACTTGAAAAGTATTGTAGCTCTTCAGTGGGTCTAAATCAGTTTGTTGTAGAGGTAAACAAAACTGAGAAATACAGTAAACGCACTGTTCCGCATGGTGCACAAACTCAAATAAAATTGCACACAGATAAAAATCTTTTTAAAGAGTAGATTTGTTTTTGTTTCCATGGCGCTCACTGACAAAGTGAAGCTTAAATTTGTTTCATCCTACACAAACTGATCTGACACCAATGAATCAACAACTCAAATAAATTAAGAAAAGTCTCTTTTCCACTAAATCATAATGTGAAAAACAGTAAAAAGGACAGTCTGTCCACACCAGGATGCAAATGCTTAACTACAAACCAGCATTATCGGGATAATCTTTGGAATGCCAATTTACCGGCTAACTCGTGTAGTATAATTACAGATTTAAAAAAAAAAAAAAAAGTCTTTTCATCTATTAACAAGTCCCAGCAATTAGGAAGGGCTCATGATGACAATAAAAAAATATGCACACAGACATCCACATAGTATGAGTGTTTCAAAGGCCATTCATAGTGGTTTGCAACCATCAGGAGACAGCAGAGTTGGAGAGGAGGAACCATCAATAAACACGAGGCTTGTGAAGAAGTCCAGTGATAATGCGAGCAGAAGTCAGCATAAGATCTCCACATTTCTGATCGTTTCCTGATGACAGTTACTGTTCAGTGTCTGGGAGACAAAGTCTAGGCTCATGGAGCACTGGACCGCTGGGCCTCAGAGGCATCGGCTCGACAGATAGGGCAGGTCCGGTTAGCCTGTAGGGACAAAACAAGAAAATTAAACTTAAGATAATATATTCACTTAAAAAGTGTAATGAAGTTGTTCACAATTCAGCAGATTACAGCCCACTACATATGGATGAATATAGATGAATATGTTCAATTTCAGTGCCCAATTATATAACCAAAGAAATCTTTTCACTCACCTTAAGCCACTTATCTACACACTTGGTGTGGAACTCATGATTACAGGGCAACACCCTCAGGAGTTGGCGAGACTCAAAGTCGCACATGCATACCACACATCTGTAAAGCAAAATATTGGTAGGATTTAACACCCTGTTTTTGAGTCAAATTTTAACATTTTAAAACCTCCAGTCACCATCTGAGGACAGATGGAGCCGAACTGTGGCATAAAATAGGCATTTGAACTTAGACTTTACAATAACTGTCTGTAAAGAGGGTTAAAGCTACAGCAGCAGATATTCACATTCATCCTGAAAGTGTGTTTTTTTTTATTTCTGCTATGTGCCATCTTTATTTATTCTTTACTAACACATACAGATATTTACACATCGTAACAAATCTCACAATTGTTCCCTTTCCCATGACTTTAAAAGTATTTTCTGGTTGCAGAGATATATTTGTTTTATTATATGTGTGCAATTTTCGAGCAAAGGCCTGAAAATAGGAACAGGGCTCAAACAAATTCAGCAACCTATTAGAAAAATTCTAGAAACAGCGGTACTCACAGTGTTTGTTCAGATTGGTGGTTGTTGGGGTTGAACCTGTAGGATGGAAGCTGTTCTATATCTGCCTTGGTTAGACCGCGGGGCTTTGCTTCTCCCAGACGTTCTGCAAGGTTCAGCAAGGCCTGCAGATTTTACACAAACATGCAAAGTTAATTTAGTAGTTAAATTGTTACATCATTTCACAACATTAATGATATCGCAGCTTTTTGTCCTACCTCGTAGTTTTCAACCTCTCCGTCATCCACATCCAGCTCTAGACTAATTGTAGGAGCTACATTTGGGGGCACAGGAAGCATAGACCTGCAGGCGGTTGAAGAAGAGGAACAAGTTTATTACACTGCATTTATTACCTGCGTGACGTATTTCCAAATCTCACAAATTCACTTATGTAGGTCAACTTAAACCAGAATAAGTGAGAGAGACTTACAGAAAGTAAGGCAGGAAACTGTGGTGGTAAGGAGATGGGGGCAAAACCTGCTGCGAGCGGTAACGTCGACTCGTGAATCGACGAGGAATAAAGTGGGGATAGGGCTGTGACAGAACGTGGCAGTCAAAAAATAAATTACACAGAAAAGTCAACTATGATCCACATAAATATGGAAATGAATTCATGTACCCACCATTGTAAACAGCTCCTGTGACAGGGGGTCATGGTGCGAAAGGAACTGGAGAGGTGTGGAGGGCGGCAGGGTGGAGGGAGGCTGGTGGTGATGATGGTGGTGGTGGTGGTGGTGGTGGTGTGCATAGCTGAAGCCTCCACCAACTGGGATCTGCTCTCCCACAATATCGACCTCATTTTCGATTCTCTGTAAAGGCTGGAATAAAATGACAAGCATGACAGATGTTAGTAGATGTTCAAGCAAGATTTCCGATGCCATTTTTATTTTAGCACACACACACACACACACACACACACACCACAATGCTTTTGATGGGAAAGATCACACTTGTCTGGCCACCCAGACAAGAGCGACCCCCAATGTAACAACCCTGCAGAGCAAGCGGACATAGCCCCCTGGATGAGGAGCTCCATGAGAAAAACACTGGAGTTAAAAAAAAAAATCCAATAAACAAAGAAATATAGGCCAAAGTCTCAACATGATGACATTTTAGATAAAGTGACACATTATTCAGCTTTTCAGTCTCCAGGATCATTTATATGTGGTCAGATGTTGCTTGATGTTCTGTTTTTGCTTATTTCTTCACTTGCGTTTAAATCTGTCTCTCCATTTTTCTCTGTAAACCTGGCCTGTGGCACTTTACTGTTTTCAGAGAGTCTGCCTCCTTTCCCTTTGTCTATATAAAGGTATGGCCCAAGTCTTTCTAGCGTGTGATTGACCGTGTGGAGTGCCCATCAAACTAAAGTCTTGCAGCTGAAGATTCGGCTCTCCCCGACATGAGTCTTCTCATTCACTTCAAAGACATCACTAATTCATCGCCTGTCAAAGTGGTTCGTAAGTTTTTATTCATAACCACTAAACTGAGTGGAGTGAGTTTGGAGCCCTACCTGTAAGAGGGGGGGGGGGGGGGGGGGGGGGGGGGGTGGGTCAACAAAACTAGAAATGCAATATATAAATTCAGCCCATCTATCACGTTGCATCAAAATTAACCAAGAAAATATGTATTTATGCATGTTAGACTTACAGTATTTTAAGTGCCTTCTATTATCTCTATGAGATTGATACTGTACTGAGTAAATACTCTAGAATGAGATTAATGACATTAATGTTTAAGCAGCTCTAAATTTTGCCTCAGCTTTTTTATTTTCAATACAATTAGAACAAGCAGCATCACAAAAGTTGTGGCTCCCTTTTACTGCAATTAGGCTCAATGCAACATAAGTTAATAGAGCCAGATATGAAATGAAGTTGAGAGAAATAAATGGCTCACGTACCGATCGTGGCTGTTGCGTCTGGAAAGGCAGGAACTGTGCAGGTGTTGGGAGGTGAGGTGGGTGGTGAGAGAGATGAGTTGGGGGAGAAATCAGGAACTGGGGGTCACTGGAAAGTAGTGAGGGAAAGGCATAGGGAACTGGCAAATGCTGCATTGAACACGCCTGTAACATCTGGAAAAGAAGAAAGTAAAATAAATATGTCAACTGAAATTCCAATGTTCTCTTTATTATTATTTTTTGCATCAACTGAAATGTGCAGTCTTACCACAAGGTGGCAGCAATGATTTAACAAACTTTCTCATGTGCCTTTCCTTGGCTGAACCATAAAAGCTGTTTCAGTACAGAAACAATCCCTCTTTCACACCACTCACCGGGTGGTAGTGTTGTCCAGTGCTGAAGACCACACTACAGGCAGGGACCTGTTGCTGGGAGGAACAGGAAGGAGGAAGATGCTGCCCACTACACAAAGATGCTGCAAGGCCATGAGGAGGGACCGGGGTCATGGTATAGGAGACTGGTACACTGCCCTGTTGCAGCTATAGAGAATCAACATCACAGTTAATATAATGTCCGACATGCAACGCTTCCAGCTGTTTGAGAATACTTGCAAACTCACCCGTTCATGTAAATCCATGACTATGGCTCCTTGCTGTTGCTGTGCTGCATGATGGTGTTGTTGATTATGATGGGGGTGCTGGTGAGGGGCCGGGTGCAGTAGTCGTGGTGACAAAGTGGGAGGGTGGAAAGCTCGGGGCTCTTCTGAACCTGACCCTCCACCAACAGATGTTGGAGGTTGACCGTAGGTACTTGGAGTGTGAGTTGGGTATGTTTGATGTGTGGAGGTAAGAGGGTTGTGGTGGTAGTTTTCATCCTGGTGCTCAGACGGTGACAGGCGAGGCATAGGGCCTTGGGTGGTAGGGTTATGATGAGGAGGCAGGTGACGGGAGGGTCTGGAGAGACGGCCACGCTGACGCCTTGTAGGGGGGCTATAAGAGGGAAAAGACACTTTTATATCCAGGGCTGGGGGGTTGACTCATTAGAGTGGAACTGTAAAAAACTAAAACCAGAACTCTACCTGCGTCTGTGGCGCACAGGAGTGACACATCTCTCCTGGTGGTAGTGTGTATGGGGGTGAGGCTGTCTCCGACTTTGGGGTCCTGACTCCCAGGGGCGGATAGGGGGCGAAGGGGTGGACGGTGGGGGAGCAGATGTGGTTAGCTGTTCTAAGACGGACTGACTGGACAGCCTCTGGCGCTTTGGACTGGGGCTTTCCTCGCTCTGCAGAAGGAGGGGTGGAAAAATGGGAAAGGACAGAGAAGAAAGCAGAGGAGGGTGAGAGAGGGGGTGGGTATTGTGTTTACTGACCCATAGCACTCCTATCAAATAAATCAATTTCACCATGTTTTACAGTCCCTCTGGCCTACAATCTATACAACTGTACAGACACTGTGTTCCTTTGTGGATCATGGCATTTCCTGGATGATCTAGAGTGTGTGTTTCTATGTGCTTACATGGGTGTATGTGGCCGTGAAAGGGAACATATTACACCACCAGCATTCAGAGGCCCTGAGGGTTCAAAGTCACTTCCTCTTGGAGTGAGGAAATGCAAACAGAAGACAAGCGCTCACAAGCCCATGTGCAAATTTCAAGTACACACCCTAAACTCGATGGCTTGGTGACTACTTTCTTGTGAAATCAAAAGAAAGTCAGTGATACGCATAAAAACAGTGACATAGCTGCCTCTGTAGTCATCAGGTTTGCACTGACTAAGGACTTATCATATTCCGTTTCAATACTTTTGACTCATCTGTGAGTCACTTCACTTACTGTCAAGCAGTGACTCTCATACTAGGCGCTCGGTGAGGCAAGACCAGACACAGACATGCCAATGTGTCAGTTATAAACATTCTCCCTTAGGCGCAGGGCAAGGTATCACCACTAATTTCCTCAAACGATTTGATTCGATTCGATTAAGTCTGATATGATTCGATATTGATTCATTTACAGATATTTATGTAACGCCAATTTTTCTTAAATCTTAAAGATATTCTCAGATAAGTATTTTTATGAAACACTGAGCCTGTTTACATGACCATCAAAATCAGATATCTGCTTATAATGAGATAATTGTCAGTCTGACTCGATGAATCTACATGCACTTCTGAAATCTGATTTTTGAAAGACCGATTTTACATCTTTCACATTTATTGGTCAATGTTTCCTCCGGGGTCACAGCCAGAAATGCTGTGATGAAAAAACAAAACAAAAAAACAATAAGGACAGAAAAAAGTTTTACTTATTAAATGTCCTGATGAAAGTAGTTTCATTCAGTTGAGTCGCACTACTACCTGGGAGAATTTAAAAACCTCTCATATTTTTGTCTGATGTTGAGCTGGTTGACATGTTTTCCGACTCACACGCTCTGTCCGCTGACGCAAGTGTGATCACCGGTGTGTGTGCGCGCATGTGTCTGTGTGTGTGGCATCACGACAGAACTCAGAGTGACACAAAGAGCAGCTTTAACATGTCGTCATGTAAATCAGATGAACAACAGACTTTTTAGCTTCTTTTTTTTGGGGGGGGGGTTCATAAAAGGATGAAGTATAAACCTGGTCTAGAGAAAAGGGAACCTCAAGGTACAACAGGTCAAAATAAACTTTACTAAAATAGCTTTACTATAAATGAACGTTACTTTCTGTTATTTTCAAAACATTTGTTGAACACGGCCGAGCCCACAGTCTTTGCCTTAGTTGCTAATTTGAGAGGTAACAAGCTGCTAAATAGTTCACAGGCAAATGTAACCCAATGGCGAATGAAAAATCTGAATTTGTTATTATCTCGGACAGAAGCGACACAGGTAACCTTTCAAATGTGTATATATGCTAAGCTCTTGCAGAGGATCGTTAAATGACACAAGAGTAGGGTCACTGTTGTCATCGGAAAAGGAAACATTAAAAAAATCTTTTATCTCTTTTATAAATCTATATTGGATTAATTAAATTTGCTATTTTTTAACCCAGCTCTGCTTATGGTTACCTTTGCTGTGTGAAGAATACACAGGTTATTTTGCCAAACACATTTCCCTGAACTTAAGATCTTGATCCCTGCTTCCATCAGCTCTTTTTGTTGAGAGAGACATGTTGTCTAAGTGTGATTAAAAAAAAAAATATTCCACAACAGTGACCTTTTTAAATGCTTATAAATACAAACACAGCTCAGCAACCATTGTGATAGCTAACAGGAAACAGCTGGAAAGCAGACTACAGAAACAAACAGTTATGGAAACGCCAGCAGACATGCACAAATTCACATTCACACATAGGCAGCTGCCACCGTTCAAGCTCTACAGCCTATAAAGAACATTACCTTCTGATGCTCTTCACAGGCAAACTGCTGTTTTAACAAACCAGAACGAGATGTGTTCTCACCGCTGGACCATACAGACTGTACACTAACAGCACACTGGTAACACTCATGTTTTACTTCATATTTAATTGTGACCAGAGTGAACAACATTATTGGAAAGCTGGTAAATAGGACAGGCTTAAGCAGAAAAAGAACAGATGTAAAGGAGGGTTGAAGTTAGATCAACCTGGCCTATCTGGTCCTAAATGAATAAAAGAAAAAGTCTGTGTAGACATGAAAATAAAAAGTAGTTTGTCCAACAGCAGCACTTGAAGCCCTCTTGAACATGCAATGAAACAGGTCTGAAAAGCTGCTCAAAATTATAACATTTCAAACATAATGATACCTCATGTTTTATGTGAGAACGTCAAAGTTAAATTTACACTTTATACATTGTTTTCTTAATTTAATAAGAATAATAAAAAAACCTTTTTTAGTCCCTCAGTGGGGAAATTGCTTAACTGAAATACTTTGTGGTGGAGTTTAAGTTAAAGTAATTTAATTTAAAGAATTATAACATTATGAGAGAAAAAAAAGAAACTTTTCTTGGGGTCATTTCATTGGGGCCATAATTCTGTTGCACTTTTTGTTGCAATGACAAATAAAGTTCCATTGAAATCAATATAGAAGAAACACAACTTTTACTGTATTTCCATTAAAAAACTCCACTAGATCGCCGGCATCCCTAAGCGCTATCACTTACATTGTTAGCAATTTCTCAGGAACAGTAGTGTGTAACTGTGGGGTAAAATGTGATCAATACCTTACCCTTTAGGTTATGTACAGATGTTTTCCAGCCATTTAGAGTTTACAATTCTGCTGCAAAATGTAGTGTTTATTCTTTGACTCTATAGTAAATCCACAATAAGTAATCCATTAAAATACGATTATCACATATTCATAATAAAAAAAAAAAGGTCGCTATCACTACTGTTGCCAAAAGACCTCAATTTTGACCTGGAAATTATAATGAAGCCGCTTTCCATCAAACTTTACCAATCAGATAGCTTACAGACTCGCTCTGCAACTTTATGACCTTAAAAATGCCTTTTGGACTCACTTAATAGCACAGTGACAATTATTATGTGCATTTCTGAAGAAGCCCAGCAGCATCCTGCACCTGAAAAACCGCACTATGCAAGTTTTTTATCCGAGACGCTGTGTGACGTCGCAGCTGAGTTCCGCTTTGCTCATGCGTCACAAGCAAGCAGCATGTAAACAAACCGGCCGTTTTTAACGTGTACTGTGGCTGATTCAGCAGAGACACGTAAGACATTATCAGAGGACGAGAGGAAACAAGAGAGCCAGAGACAAAGCAAGAGATAAGATGGATGCCAAATTAGCCGTTGATAGGGGCACATCACTGAGAAAATGGCCAAAGTAGAACATCTTTAAAATGACAGCAATTTCCAATCAGGAGCAGCTACAGATCAACAAGTGACAGGGCAGTTATATCTGACTAAAACGAAGAAAAATAATGGTCTTCAATGGCTGGATTAAAGCCAAGAAGATGTTTTGGATTCATGGTGGGACCAAAAAACAAGAGCTAGGTTGGAGTTGGTTTTGTGAGGATAGTAGGTGAATAGTAGCATAAAAGATAGTTGATGAAGAGAAAAAAAAAAAAAAAAAACAACTAAAGGAAAAAATGGAAATATGTAAAATATGTGTTTGTTTCAAAGCCAATATTTTTTGTCCTGAAAGCCAAGACTTGCTGATGAGAAAAGGCTTGGTCACCACTGATCTGTGTTTTTCTACAAAGTCCTGTTATTAATAAATTCTGTTTTGTCTTTTTGGTTGGCCTGAATGGTGCTACATCTATTGATAAATTAATTTTACATAATTTCTGCCTCATAATCTGACAACTGAGGCTGTCCTGAAAAAGAAAAATGTCTGAATGCTGACTGTGCTTAAAAAGGTGGAGGTTCTACATACATTTTTACATCTTTTTAAAAAAAAAAAAAAAAAAAAAAAAAAGGCCAATAATAGCTAAACAAATAGCTTGGAGTTTAAAGCATTCAAGAACAGGACAGTATATCCTTCTGTTTCTCTTGACAATAGGCTCCTCTCATCTGATCCAACACCCCACAACCTCTCTACCAGCTTCACACCACCCCCAAAACCCCAGGGACATCTACTGTGCCCATTTTCACATCTAAGCCAGACTCTTCCACCAGCACAAGTCAGCACTCTCCCCACCCTCCCTATCCTATCAACCTCCTCCCATCCCCCTTTCTTTCCATCAGATAAGCTGACCCCCCCCACCCCTCTTCGTTTCCTCTCATCCGTCTGACCTGTCCGAGACCCTGACTTGATATCTGGGGGGGATAAGAGAGGCTCAGAAAGACAAAAACATGTGCAGTGTGTCCTGACACAAGCAGACTATTGCCCATTTGTATGAAAGTTTGATGGGCCTGCCTGTCTGCGTTAGCAGGAAGGGGCGCATCATCAGACAAAGGAGTGTGTCCTTGAGCAATACCCTTTAATTTGGTCTTATGCTCCAATTTGAGTGCTTGTTGTGAACAAATTCACAGACACGTCTGCTTCAAACATGCTTTCATCACAGCTAAAAAACAACGAGCAGAAAAACCAAACAGCACATTAAAAACGGTCACATTTTGGAGACTTCACACACACATCCCTCCCTTCCTTTTAAGTGTCTTCACATTCAGTGTGAGCACAAACCAGTGTGGACAGCCCGACACACCCTTCCACATTCTATTTCACAATGTTCACATTTGGGATATACAAGCATCAACTCTCACACACATCAACTCTGGCCAACAGCTGTTGTGCCTTTGCTGTCATTGCTTTGAACAAAAATAAAGAGAGGCCTACAGAGGGCATGCAAGTGCACGCTTCAGAAACACAGCTGAGAACATGTTGGTCTTTTCCAGCACTACAATTTGTTCATGAATGTGCACACTGAGCAAATATGGTCATTTTCTGTTTGAGATTCATTAATATTTACAGACATGCTTCCACTAACACTTGAACACTTCTCCCTCCCCCTCTTATTTTCTTTCCATCAACAAGATTTCAAAGCTCATTTTGGCTCCTCTGCCACTGTTCCTCCCTCTTATCCCCTCCCTCCCTCACTGCTTCCCCTCCTTTAGCTTCTCTCACTCCAACCAAGTTCCACAGCTGGAGGTGAAATCATTAGCAATACCCCCTCCCCGTTTCTGGCCTGGCCTCCCTCCCTCCCTTCACTCCCTCCAAGCCTTCTTCAACACCTTCCTCAGCATCGTGCCTCCCCGTTTTCTTCTTATTCTTCACTGTTTTTCACTTAATCTGCTTGACATATTCACAGGTCCCATTTACAGTGATAAATTCAGTTCTGTAAAAATGTACAGCCTATTGCTGAAATGATACTATGGTAAGCAAAGAAACCAGTTTTTATTTATTTATTTGTGTGTGTGTGTCTAAAGCAGAAGCAAACACCATCTATGGAAAGAACGTGAAGACATCATGCATCATGCAGAACTTAGCTTAATTAATTGCTTACTTAGGAAAAAGCTTTCATAACTTGCCTGATGTGTGTAGTACATTTCCCCATCCTTCTATGCATCAATGTCACAAGTTTTCGCTGCTGTTGGCTCCCACAATAGTCAATGTAAACATACTTGAGAATTTGTGAAATGTACAGCAGAGTCAGTACATGCAAACAGTGTTTGAGTTCACAACAAAACATAACTGCTCTAGTGTATGAGATTATGAGACGCATCAAGCTCTTCTACAAGCTAAAGCTTCTAACGTGTTTTTTTCCACAAGGAAGAGTATACAAAAATATCTTATTGCCGTTACTCAAAAAGTCCTTTTGTTGCAATTAAAAAATATTCTGCAGTCACCAATTTTTCATGTTTCTTCCTCTTCTGCGTATCACTGTTGGAAATGACAGTTGAATTGTGCTTTGATACAAGGAGTAGGGATGCCACAAGTACAGATACTCTTGGTTTGATTATTGTAAAAAAAAACAATCATAACATTATGATTATTGTGCATCAATTAATTTCACAACATCATAAATATCTAAAATCACATGAATACTCCTTGTACGTCTTAAAGGTCTTCCTCTGCTGTACTTTCCCACTCCAGCATGCAACAGAAGCATGGATGTTGTGTAACTTTGTTTTCTTCTGTGCTGATTTGTTTCAGACATAGTCTTTGATGGAAAGTGACGATATTGAGGGATCTTTAATCATGGCGTTTAATACAGCCATTAATTGTGAAAGTAATTGTGACATCTCTAGCAAGAACTTGGACAAAGTAATGTCTAAAAACAAATGAAACAAGCATCCATTTTTATTTTTAATACTTGTTTGAAAATCCTCCATGAACTCTGAGACAAATGGACATCAGCAGAGAATGGGATTTCTCCTCTGTGCTGCTTCGTCAGGCCTTCACGGCAGCTTCCTCATCATTTTTTATCTAGAATAGGTTGGTATTAGTTTAGTTTATCAGAAGATTGATGACCTAGTTTTAAGATGTTGTGGCAGAGCTTAATCTGGCCGTTCTATTCCTGAGGCTTACAAATTATTTGTGGATCATTCATTGCTGTTCCACTTCCATGGATGTCCAGGTCTTGCAATGTTGCTGGGCTTACCGGTGCATTCTGGTTTTCTTTTTTCAATCTGTACCAAACTGATAATTTGGCTGAACCCAACATTCTGGCCAGCTCTCTCCTTGCTTCGTTTAGGCTTTTAGTTTTAGTGGTCAATGTATGGCCTGTATCACTTCCTTTAAAAGAAAAAAAAATCTCTTTGACAACATGTTTCAAGTTTAAATTAACCAAGATATTCTCCCAAGACTTTATCAGCATTACTCCATCCAACCATCCATCCAAGCTTAACTGGGGCCGGGTCGCAGCCCTCCCCCATTTACCAACTTGTTCTCAGGGATCCTGAGATGTTCCCAGGCCAACCGAGAGATGTAGTCCTTCCAGCATGAGCTGGGTCTTCTCCCAGTGAGATGAGCCCGGGACACCTCACCAGGAAGGCGTCCAGGAGACATCCTAACCAGATGCCCAACCCCCCTCATGTGGCTACCCTCGATGCGGAGGAGCAGCAACTCTACTCTGAACCCCTACTGGATGACTGAGCTTCCCACCCTATCTCTAAGGGAGAGCACAGCCACCCAGCAGAGGAAACACATTTTGGCCGCTTGTATTCATAATCTCGTTCTTTCGCTCACTACCCACAGCTGGTGACCACAGGTGAGGGTAGGAACATAGATCAATTAGTAAATTGAAAACTTTGCATTTTGGCTCAGCAGTTCCTACGAACAGACCAATGCAAAGACTACATGACTGCAGATGCTGCACCGGTCCACCTGTCGACGTAAATGAAAGGGCAATGACATGAAGTAAAGCCAAGTTAACGCTACAACATTTTTAGTGTCATTGGAATATTACATAGTGCACACAACATGTGTTCTTTTGTGATTGTGATTTTTGAATTACTACTGTGTTCACATTATACAGCTGATCTGCAGCTGGGTATTACATACTGCATTCATCTGTCTGATCTCCTTCCAGCAGTTCTAGCTGTCATGCGGGAAAGTCTCCCTCATGTCATTAATGTTACACTATACATGACAGAAGTGGCTCCTGGTCATTTGATTCTGTTTTGTTCAACTGGCAATGTCCACAGCTTCCATATCGTATGTCATGATAATACATGATGAAAATTTGTTTGTTTTTTTTTTCTCCCACATTTGTTAAGCCCTTTTTCCAGGTTTCAGCCTGTTTTATTTCCTGACTGTCTCTTGTGCTTTCATACCCCTTTTTAGCCAGTTCTATAAAAAATACATAAATAACTGTTACAATATGGTTTTGTTTTCCACAGCCAGGGAACCACAATAGTCACTTTACGCATGTCTTCTGATAGGTGTTTGAATCTCTTTCTAGTGCATTCTGAGTTTTTTAAGAAAACTTCAGTACTGGGAGACATTTCATCTTCAAAATTGCAGTGTTTGTGTCATTTTGTCAACAAACCAGTGTCTTTAATGCCAATCTAATTTCTAAATGCCATTTTAGACGACAATATGTTTTTAGTTTTCCTTGTAACACCAACTGGTGTTGATGTTTTAAATGGGACCCAAAATAAAAACAACTGGCAATGTTGAAAAACCCCAATAAGTCACAAAAGCTGAATAATTCAGTGGAGTGTGGCAACTTTAAATGTTGTGCTATGCTGAGCATTGGGAAGCTTGTACAAATGTGACTGGAAATTTAAAAACATTGAACTGCAGGAAATAAGAAGAACACTGAGTTCGCGTTCTTCCTTTTCTGCTTCATTTTGTTTTTTGGTGTTTTCTCTTAAACTAAGCAGACCAGTTGGTCAACTTGAGCAGTCAACTTGGTCACTATCTCCCCTGCGGCCCCTAGCTTAAGTGGTTCTTTGTTCTGGGCCAGCAATGACTCGGTGCTGTCATAGCACCGGTTTTTGGGGGGTTGGGGCCCATGCTTTAGCATTGAAAATAAAAAGCCAGAGTTAGGGCTCTGGCTCCAAACCAGAACTGGAACCACTTTTGGTTGAAAGACTCCCTCACTGGCTGTAGCTCCTCTCAGAGGGCTACTCAATGCTCCTTCTACACTGATTTTTTTAAAAATAAAAAAATGCCTTATATTCAGTCAAACACATTGGGAGCAACACAAATGAGTTCTGGGGGTGGATTCACACACACCGAGCGGTGATCGCACCTATCACCCCAAATTTGCCTCCGGCCCACTCAGTAAAATAGATCAACTTACACCATGTAAGTCACTGAGTATGTTAACTCTCAAAAAAGTTTTGTGAGTCTTACCTTATCACTTTCCTCTCCATAAGCATGGTCTGGGTGGCAGTGGTAGGATACACCAGAAGCTCCTGCAAGAAGGAAATGATAGGACACACTGAGATATGTCAAGCTTTGCCTCGCTCGAGGGTCATCCATGCGTTTAGAAACCAGAACATACTAATAAATATTAAAATCCCAACTGCAAAATACTGTTCTGGATTTGGTCGATCTCTAGAAGTATTAGAGAACAGTGGGTGCCTTGTTTTGGTACCCGGGAAGCAGTTGGGAGGGGTTAAGGACCTCGCTCAAGGACCCACCTCTGTTGACAAGCCGAGAACTCGAACCCGTGTTTTCCAGACCCAAGCCCATAATAAGAGTTAAAACGTAACAGCCTTGAATAACTTGAGCATTTTAAAAATGTTTTGATAATTTAATTGGAATATAGGTATACTGTAAGTTCAAAAGAAAAAAAAACTATTTAAGACTTCCCAATATTGCAATATTCTTATATCCTTACAATCAAGAAATTCAGGATTCTGGTTTTTGAACATTTTAAACTAACAGAATTACTTATTTTCACTCAACAGTGTATTACTTTACAATCCGATATACAAAACATGTCGGTATTATCTTTGCTGAAACTGAGAATGCCATTATACCCAGCCATTGTCTAGAGATCATTAAATCCTTTTGTTTTGTTTTTTAATGCAACCTGGATTTAGTACATATGAGGGATAACAATAACAACATGTTTGTTTGAAAGGCTGCTGACCGTCTGTACAGCTCAAAAGTGATTGAAACACATGGTATACTCTCAGTGGATGTCAGTGCACACACATGCACACTCACAAAATAAACACAGTAATCCTGGATTAGAGCAGCTTTCTGATGATACTCCTGCTTGCATCACAGCTAAGACATTTACTATTTTGTTTTTCCACAATCCTTTCATCTTTTCATTGTCTTTTCTATTTGTTTTGGCTTTTGTTTTCCCTTTGTCACAGGCAGGTCTTTAGCGGGGGACATCCTCGCCACAGATGGTGGCAGTGGTATACATTCCAAGGGTAAGCACTGCCAAGGGCACTCCAAACACGGCTACCATTGCAACAGAGGCAAAGAAAGCTAGACTACATGGTAACAGATGCAAAACAGCCTCTTGGAAGAGCATTTTTCACCTATCTGTTGTTTGTAGGATTTTCCTGCTCACAGTCTCCCTCTTTGAAGAAAGGCTATGACTGACAAGAGCAGTGAAGGGGGGATAAAAAGAGAAAGAAAGAGGGAAGCAGAGTAAGGTTTTCACAACAGAATCCTTCAACCCTTAAAAAAATACATCCTCTCATTCTATAATCCACAGGGCAAGCAATGTTAATGCAATGAAAAGGTTGAGTTAAATAAAGCTCATATATTAGTGTAGAGCAAACCGGGCCATTTCCATTGATATAAGTTGGGATGGAGAAGTGGTGAAGAACTGATGCGACTCCCTGGCTGCATAACATCCATCTATACAACACTAATCCACTGATCACAATAGGAAAAATCCAGCTCCCTCCCTGAATATGGTCTCGCTTGCACATTGTCAGAATCCTGTAAATTGAGTCAGAGACGAGTCATTCAGTTAGACTCACTCTATAGAGCTCTGCAAGCAAGCTACAGGACATGTTTGAATGGCATCATGACCATTGTTGGACTGACAGGCTGCACACTGTTTAGTTGTACAGTCAGGACCTGAAGCTGAAGTGAATGATAAGACTGCAGTATGAATAGTATTTGATGGGAAAATAGTCAATTCTTCACATATATGCAACAAACTCCTGGTTATACTGACATGTCAAATTTATCCCGATATGACCAAAATTTAGGTGTTGCAAATTTTAGTGGACAGATAGCAAAAAGGATGGGTTGAAGAGAAAATATGGAATGATGACACTGGTACAACCTAGATAATATGCTGCCAAGCTGGAATGAGGCATAGGCAATGACACAGTGTCCTTACAACAAGTTGTCCAAGAAGTTGTCCCAGGTAATGAGATTTAATTTAATTTTTATTTTCCTTCATTTCTGTTATTCAATTGTAGCTTATTTAATTTAATTTAATCTTACAAATTTCATGATTCCTGACTTGTTTGATGGCACGCTGACATTTGCTACGTACATTTCTGGAGCTGTCGCGCTGCCCTGAGGCTGAGAAACGCACTTCACAACTTTGCTTCCGGGATGTCGCGTGACTTTACAGCTCAGTTACGTGTTAGCAAGCGGATATCAACACACTGGCAGTTTTAAATATGCTGGTGGCTGATTTAGCAAAAAGTAGTAAAAATATCACTTTTGTGCATGTTTAAGCTTGCTACACAACAGTTTACATATGTTAACTGTACTACAGTACCAGTGTTATGAACTAAAAAATTTTTTTTATTTCGCTTAAGGACAGAGTGTGATGCCAAACGACAAGCTGCATCATCACAAAACTTAAAGGTTTTAAATCTTCTACGAGTTAAAAACTGGCTTATATGTCAAACCAACCCATCGATGCTGTGCATATCCATCCATTAAAGGCATGTTTAAGTCACCAGAATGATTTTGTCAGTCGACGCCGCAGTTAGAAAATCAGGATTTGATCAGAGCAGAGCATCAGTCCAGAAGTACTTTATGCAACAGCGAACTGACAAGCAGTCTTCAGTTTGTGATGTGTTTAGCTGTTAAAAGAAACTGAAAGAAATGGATCAGAGCAGCTCTTTGGGAAATTTTGCTGTTTAATTTGCACTTATGCTTATAGTTTTTACAAAAAACGTGCAAAAAGATTGAAACTTTGGAGCATGTACCAAAAACCAAGTCCAATTTGGGTCTAGTTGAGCATATACATGCAAAAGGACTTTATTTGAGTGAGTTAGTCCAGTTTTTGCAGCTTTCATACAATTATGGTCAGATTAACATGTTAAGACATTTTAAATATTTGTATTTTTACTATTTTTTTAGAGTCATATAAATGTGTTGAAAATTAAAGAAAAACACCACCAGTGGTTAAATTACTCTACTAGCTTAAAACATGGAAATAGTAAACAATGGAAATCTCCGTCACTACTTTGAATAGCAAAGTACAACGTCTGAGTAAGAGTTTTGTCATTAAAGCTGTTTCAACTATTTAAACAGGTGCCACACAATTGAAATGATGGCAGGAATCAACTGTAGATTTAGCAGATATGCACAGATTGAACAGAGCTTGCAAACCACATCCTCCTGTTTCTACACTCAACCACACCTTACCAATGCCTGCCGAAAAAAAGTGTGAAGAAAGCAAATGTGTATGACAAGAAGAGGACAAAGCTGAAGTACAGAAAAGACAGCAGGAAAAAAAACACACATGAAAGGAGGAGGATAATACGCCAGGAACAAACATAGAGCGAAAGAAAATAACGTAAGGAAAAGGATTGAAGGAAGGGAGCAGTAGAGGGTGAAAGAAAAGTCAGAGAGAGCAGGGTGGGGGTTGTAGCTTCCCCTCTTGACTACTATTGATTTTCTGTAAGCCTCAGAGTGCATCAGCTATTTCTATCCATTTCCTTCACCTCTCCATCCCTATCTCATCCCTCCCTTTTGCACCCAGCTCAGTCACCTTCTTTCCACATATTCCTCCTCCTCTTCACACTCCCCATCACTTCATTACACCCTTCTCTGCCACCAATCTATTTCCCTATCTGCTATTCTGGCTGCTTTATCATACAAAATCCACATTTCCTGTATTTTCCTTATCGCACGATCTCTGTCCATAATCTCCATCACAGTCTTGTCTCCTCTCTGTGCTAAGCTACCTCTTACAGTCTCATATCAAAAATAAACAGGGAAGAGCTGCTGGATAGAACTGACTGGGTGGACATAAGCGCTGAGTGACAGGTTTATTTTCTATCTATCGATCTATATCTATAGATATAGATCGATAGATAGATATGTGTGTGTGTGTGTGTGTGTGTAGTAAATGC